>NW_028321622.1:0-38654 GCF_062004578.1 Staurois parvus | reverse complement strand
TCCCCCCTTATGTATTATACATGGAGATCATATCCCCCCTTATGTATTATACATGGAGATTATACCCCCCTTATGTACTATACATGGTGATCATATCCCCCTATTATGTATTATACATGGAGATAATATCCCCCCTTATGTATTATACATGGAGATCATATCCCCCCTTATGTATTATACATGGAGATCATATCCCCCTTATGTATTATACATGGAGATCATATCCCCCCTTATGTATTATACATGGAGATCATATCCCCCCTTATGTATTATACATGGTGATTATACCCCCTTATGTATTATACATGGTGATCATATCCCCGCTTTATGTATTATACATGGAGATCATATCCCCCTTTATGTATTATACATGGAGATCATATCCCCCCTTACGTATTATACATAGAGATCATATCCCCCTTATGTATTATACATGGAGATTATACCCCCCTTATGTACTATACATGGTGATCATATCCCCCCCTTATGTATTATACATGGAGATCATTTCCCCTTTTATGTATTATACATGGAGATCATATCCCCCCTTATGTATTATACATGGAGATCATATCCCCCTTATGTATTATACATGGAGATCATATCCCCCCCTTATGTATTATACATGGAGATCATATCCCCCCTTATGTATTATACATGGTGATTATACCCCCCTTATGTATTATACATGGTGATCATATCCCCCCCTTATGTATTATACATGGAGATCATATCCCCCTTTATGTATTATACATGGAGATCATATCCCCCCTTACGTATTATACATAGAGATCATATCCCCCTTATGTATTATACATGGAGATCATATCCCCCCTCCTTATGTAATATACACGGAGATCATATCCCCCTTATGTATTATACATGGAGATCATATCCCCCCTTATGTATTATACATGGAGATCATATCCCCCTTATGTATTATACATGGAGATCATATCCCCCCCTTTATGTATTATACATGGAGATCATATCCCCCCTTTTGTATTATACATGGAGATCATATCCCCCCTTTTGTATTATACATGGAGATCATATCCCCCCCCCTATGTATTATACATGGAGATCATATCCCCCTTATGTATTATACATGGAGATCATATCCCCCCCTTATGTATTATACATAGAGATCATATCCCCCTTATGTATTATACATGGAGCTCATATCCTCCTTATGTAGTATACATGGATATCATATTCCCCCTAATGTTTTATACATGGAGATCATATCCCCCTTATGTATTATACATGGAGATCATATCCCCCTTATGTGTTATACATGGATATCATATCCCCCCTAATGTATTATACATGGAGATCATATCCCCCTTATGTATTATACATGGAGATCATATCCCCCCTTATGTATTATACATGCAGATCATATCCCCCCTTATGTATTATACATAGAGATCATATCCCCCCCTTATGTATTATACATGGAGATTATACCTCCCTTATGTACTATACATGGTGATCATATCCCCCCCCCTTATGTATTATACATGGAGATCATATCCCCCCTTATGTATTATACATGGAGATCATATCCCCCCTTATGTATTATACATGGAGATCATATCCCCCTTATGTATTATACATGGAGATCATATCCCCCCCTTATGTATTATACATGGAGATCATATCTCCCCTTATGTATTATACATGGAGATCATATCCCCCCTTATGTATTATACATGGTGATTATACCCCCCTTATGTATTATACATGGTGATCATATCCCCCCCTTATGTATTATACATGGAGATCATATCCCCCTTTATGTATTATACATGGAGATCATATCCCCCCTTACGTATTATACATAGAGATCATATCCCCCTTATGTATTATACATGGAGATCATATCCCCCCTCCTTATGTAATATACACGGAGATCATATCCCCCTTATGTATTATACATGGAGATCATATCCCCCCTTATGTATTATACATGGAGATCATATCCCCCTTATGTATTATAAATGGAGATCATATCCCCCCCTTTATGTATTATACATGGAGATCATATCCCCCCTTTTGTATTATACATGGAGATCATATCCCCCCTTATGTATTATACATGGAGATCATATCCCCCCCCATGTATTATACATGGAGATCATATCCCCCTTATGTATTATACATGGAGATCATATCCCCCCCTTATGTATTATACATGGAGATCATATCCCCCCTTATGTATTATACATGGAGATCAAATCCCCCCCTTATGTATTATACATGGAGATCATATCCCCCCCTTATGTATTATACATGGAGCTCATATCCTCCTTATGTAGTATACATGGATATCATATTCCCCCTAATGTTTTATACATGGAGATCATATCCCCCTTATGTATTATACATGGAGATCATATCCCCCTTATGTATTATACATGGAGATCATATCCCCCCTTATGTATTATACATGCAGATCATATCCCCCCTTATGTATTATACATGGAGATCATATCCCCCCCTTATGTATTATACATGGAGATTATACCCCCCTTATGTACTATACATGGTGATCATATCCCCCCCTTATGTATTATACATGGAGATCATATCCCCCCTTATGTATTATACATGGAGATCATATCCCCCTTATGTATTATACATGGAGATCATATCCCCCTTATGTATTATACATGGAGATCATATCCCCCCCTTATGTATTATACATGGAGATCATATCCCCCCTTATGTATTATACATGGTGATTATACCCCCCTTATGTATTATACATGGTGATCATATCCCCCCCTTATGTATTATACATGGAGATCATATCCCCCTTTATGTATTATACATGGAGATCATATCCCCCCTTATGTATTATACATAGAGATCATATCCCCCTTCTGTATTATACATGGAGATCATATCCCCCCCTTATGTATTATACATGGAGATTATACCCCCCTTATGTATTATACATGGTGATCATATCCCCCCTTTATGTATTATACATGGAGATCATATCCCCCCTTATGTATTATACATGGAGATCATATCCCCCCTTATGTATTATACATGGAGATCATATCCCCCTTATGTATTATACATGGAGATCATATCCCCCCCTTATGTATTATACATGGAGATCATATCTCCCCTTATGTATTATACATGGAGATCATATCCCCCCTTATGTATTATACATGGTGATTATACCCCCCTTATGTATTATACATGGTGATCATATCCCCACCTTATGTATTATACATGGAGATCATATCCCCCTTTATGTATTATACATGGAGATCATATCCCCCCTTACGTATTATACATAGAGATCATATCCCCCTTATGTATTATACATGGAGATCATATCCCCCCTCCTTATGTAATATACACGGAGATCATATCCCCCTTATGTATTATACATGGAGATCATATCCCCCCTTATGTATTATACATGGAGATCATATCCCCCTTATGTATTATACATGGAGATCATATCCCCCCCTTTATGTATTATACATGGAGATCATATCCCCCCTTTTGTATTATACATGGAGATCATATCCCCCCTTATGTATTATACATGGAGATCATATCCCCCCCCATGTATTATACATGGAGATCATATCCCCCTTATGTATTATACATGGAGATCATATCCCCCCCTTATGTATTATACATGGAGATCATATCCCCCCTTATGTATTATACATGGAGATCAAATCCCCCCCTTATGTATTATACATGGAGATCATATCCCCCCCTTATGTATTATACATGGAGCTCATATCCTCCTTATGTAGTATACATGGATATCATATTCCCCCTAATGTTTTATACATGGAGATCATATCCCCCTTATGTATTATACATGGAGATCATATCCCCCTTATGTATTATACATGGAGATCATATCCCCCCTTATGTATTATACATGCAGATCATATCCCCCCTTATGTATTATACATGAAGATCATATCCCCCCCTTATGTATTATACATGGAGATTATACCCCCTTATGTACTATACATGGTGATCATATCCCCCCCCCCTTATGTATTATACATGGAGATCATATCCCCCCTTATGTATTATACATGGAGATCATATCCCCCCTTATGTATTATACATGGAGATCATATCCCCCTTATGTATTATACATGGAGATCATATCCCCCCCTTATGTATTATACATGGAGATCATATCCCCCCTTATGTATTATACATGGTGATTATACCCCCCTTATGTATTATACATGGTGATCATATCCCCCCCTTATGTATTATACATGGAGATCATATCCCCCTTTATGTATTATACATGGAGATCATATCCCCCCTTATGTATTATACATAGAGATCATATCCCCCTTATGTATTATACATGGAGATCATATCCCCCCCTTATGTATTATACATGGAGATTATACCCCCCTTATGTATTATACATGGTGATCATATCCCCCCTTTATGTATTATACATGGAGATCATATCCCCCCTTATGTATTATAAATGGAGATCATATCACCCCTTATGTATTATACATGGAGATCATATCTCCCCTTATGTATTATACATGGAGATCATATCTCCCCTTATGTATTATACATGGAGATCATATCCCCCCTTAGGTATTATACGTGGAGATCATATCCCCCCCTTATGTATTATACATGGAGATCATATCCCCCCTTATGTATTATATGTGGAGATCATATCCCTCTCATGTATTATACATGGAGATCATATCCCCCCCTTATGTATTATACATGGAGATCATATCCCCCTTATGTATGATACATGGAGATCATATCCCCCCTTATGTATTATACTTGGATATCATATTCCCCCTAATGTTTTATACATGGAGATCATATCCCCCTTATGTATTATACATGGAGATCATATCCCCCTTATGTGTTATACATGGATATCATATCCCCCCTAATGTATTATACATGGAGATCATATCCCCCTTATGTATTATACATGGAGATCATATCCCCCCTTATGTATTATACATGCAGATCATATCCCCCCTTATGTATTATACATGGAGATCATATCCCCCCCTTATGTATTATACATGGAGATTATACCCCCCTTATGTACTATACATGGTGATCATATCCCCCCCCTTATGTATTATACATGGAGATCATATCCCCCCTTATGTATTATACATGGAGATCATATCCCCCCTTATGTATTATACATGGAGATCATATCCCCCCTTATGTATTATACATGGAGATCATATCCCCCCCTTATGTATTATACATGGAGCTCATATCCTCCTTATGTAGTATACATGGATATCATATCCCCCCTAATGTATTATACATGGAGATCATATCCCCCTTATGTATTATACATGGAGATCATATCCCCCTTATGTGTTATTCATGGATATCATATCCCCCCTAATGTATTATACATAGAGATCATATCCCCCTTATGTAGTATACACGGATATCATATCCCCCCTAATGTATTATACATAGAGATCATATCCCCCTTATGTATTATACGTGGAGATCATATCCCCCCTTATGTATTATACATGCAGATCATATCCCCCCTTATGTATTATACATGGAGATCATATCCCCCCTTATGTATTATACATGGAGATTATACCCCCCTATGTACTATACATGGTGATCATATCCCCCCCTTATGTATTATACATGGAGATCATATCCCCCCTTATGTATTATACATGGAGATCATATCCCCCCTTATGTATTATACATAGAGATCATATCCCCCTTATGTATTATACATGGAGATCATATCCCCCCTCCTTATGTATTATACATGGAGATCATATCCCCCCGCCTTATGTATTATACATGGTGATCATATCCCCCCTTATGTATTATACATGGAGATCATATATCCCTTATGTATTATACATGGAGATCATATCCCCCTTATGTATTATACATGGAGATCATATCCCCCCTTATGTATTATACATGGAGATCATATCCCCCCTTATGTATTATACATGGAGATCATATCCCCCCTTATGTATTATACATGGAGATCATATCCCCCCTTATGTATTATACATGGAGATCATATCCCCCCTTATGTATTATACATGAAGATCATATCCCCCCTTATGTATTATACATGGAGATCATATCCCCCCTCCTTATGTATTATACATGGTGATCATATCCCCCCTTATGTATTATACATGGAGATCATATATCCCTTATGTATTATACATGGAGATCATATCCCCCTTATGTATTATACATGGAGATCATATCCCCCCTTATGTATTATACATGGAGATCATATCCCCCCTTATGTTTTATACATGGAGATCATATCCCCCCTTATGTATTATACATGGAGATCATATCCCCCCTTATGTATTATACATGGAGATCATATCCCCCCTTATGTATTATACATGGAGATCATATCCCCCCTTATGTATTATACATGGAGATCATATCCCCCTTATGTATTATACATGGAGATCATATCCCCTTCTCCTTATGTATTATACATGGAGATCATATCCCCCCCCTTATGTATTATACATGGAGATCATATCCCCCCTTATGTATTATACATTGAGATCATATCCCCCTTATGTATTATACATGGAGATCAAATCCCCCCCTTTTGTATTATACATGGAGATCATATCCCCCCCTTATGTATTATACATGGAGCTCATATCCTCCTTATGTAGTATACATGGATATCATATTCCCCCTAATGTTTTATACATGGAGATCATATCCCCCTTATGTATTATACATGGAGATCATATCCCCCTTATGTATTATACATGGAGATCATATCCCCCCTTATGTATTATACATGGAGATCATATCCCCCCTTATGTATTATACATGGAGATCATATCCCCCCCTTATGTATTATACATGGAGCTCATATCCTCCTTATGTAGTATACATGGATATCATATCCCCCCTAATGTATTATACATGGAGATCATATCCCCCTTATGTATTATACATGGAGATCATATCCCCCTTATGTGTTATTCATGGATATCATATCCCCCCTAATGTATTATACATAGAGATCATATCCCCCTTATGTAGTATACACGGATATCATATCCCCCCTAATGTATTATACATAGAGATCATATCCCCCTTATGTATTATACGTGGAGATCATATCCCCCCTTATGTATTATACATGCAGATCATATCCCCCCTTATGTATTATACATGGAGATCATATCCCCCCTTATGTATTATACATGGAGATTATACCCCCCTATGTACTATACATGGTGATCATATCCCCCCCTTATGTATTATACATGGAGATCATATCCCCCCTTATGTATTATACATGGAGATCATATCCCCCCTTATGTATTATACATAGAGATCATATCCCCCTTATGTATTATACATGGAGATCATATCCCCCCTCCTTATGTATTATACATGGAGATCATATCCCCCCGCCTTATGTATTATACATGGTGATCATATCCCCCCTTATGTATTATACATGGAGATCATATATCCCTTATGTATTATACATGGAGATCATATCCCCCTTATGTATTATACATGGAGATCATATCCCCCCTTATGTATTATACATGGAGATCATATCCCCCCTTATGTATTATACATGGAGATCATATCCCCCCTTATGTATTATACATGGAGATCATATCCCCCCTTATGTATTATACATGGAGATCATATCCCCCCTTATGTATTATACATGAAGATCATATCCCCCCTTATGTATTATACATGGAGATCATATCCCCCCTCCTTATGTATTATACATGGTGATCATATCCCCCCTTATGTATTATACATGGAGATCATATATCCCTTATGTATTATACATGGAGATCATATCCCCCTTATGTATTATACATGGAGATCATATCCCCCCTTATGTATTATACATGGAGATCATATCCCCCCTTATGTTTTATACATGGAGATCATATCCCCCCTTATGTATTATACATGGAGATCATATCCCCCCTTATGTATTATACATGGAGATCATATCCCCCCTTATGTATTATACATGGAGATCATATCCCCCCTTATGTATTATACATGGAGATCATATCCCCCTTATGTATTATACATGGAGATCATATCCCCTTCTCCTTATGTATTATACATGGAGATCATATCCCCCCCCTTATGTATTATACATGGAGATCATATCCCCCCTTATGTATTATACATTGAGATCATATCCCCCTTATGTATTATACATGGAGATCAAATCCCCCCCTTTTGTATTATACATGGAGATCATATCCCCCCCTTATGTATTATACATGGAGCTCATATCCTCCTTATGTAGTATACATGGATATCATATTCCCCCTAATGTTTTATACATGGAGATCATATCCCCCTTATGTATTATACATGGAGATCATATCCCCCTTATGTATTATACATGGAGATCATATCCCCCCTTATGTATTATACATGCAGATCATATCCCCCCTTATGTATTATACATGGAGATCATATCCCCCCCTTATGTATTATACATGGAGATTATACCCCCCTTATGTACTATACATGGTGATCATATCCCCCCCTTATGTATTATACATGGAGATCATATCCCCCCTTATGTATTATACATGGAGATCATATCCCCCCTTATGTATTATACATGGAGATCATATCCCCCTTATGTATTATACATGGAGATCATATCCCCCCCTTATGTATTATACATGGAGATCATATCCCCCCTTATGTATTATACATGGTGATTATACCCCCCTTATGTATTATACATGGTGATCATATCCCCCCCTTATGTATTATACATGGAGATCATATCCCCCTTTATGTATTATACATGGAGATCATATCCCCCCTTATGTATTATACATAGAGATCATATCCCCCTTCTGTATTATACATGGAGATCATATCCCCCCCTTATGTATTATACATGGAGATTATACCCCCCTTATGTATTATACATGGTGATCATATCCCCCCTTATGTATTATACATGGAGATCATATCCCCCCTTATGTATTATACATGGAGATCATATCCCCCTTATGTATTATACATGGAGATCATATCCCCCCCTTATGTATTATACATGGAGATCATATCTCCCCTTATGTATTATACATGGAGATCATATCCCCCCCTTATGTATTATACATGGTGATTATACCCCCCCTTATGTATTATACATGGTGATCATATCCCCACCTTATGTATTATACATGGAGATCATATCCCCCTTTATGTATTATACATGGAGATCATATCCCCCCTTACGTATTATACATAGAGATCATATCCCCCTTATGTATTATACATGGAGATCATATCCCCCCTCCTTATGTAATATACACGGAGATCATATCCCCCTTATGTATTATACATGGAGATCATATCCCCCCTTATGTATTATACATGGAGATCATATCCCCCTTATGTATTATACATGGAGATCATATCCCCCCCTTTATGTATTATACATGGAGATCATATCCCCCCTTTTGTATTATACATGGAGATCATATCCCCCCTTATGTATTATACATGGAGATCATATCCCCCCCCCATGTATTATACATGGAGATCATATCCCCCTTATGTATTATACATGGAGATCATATCCCCCCCTTATGTATTATACATGGAGATCATATCCCCCCTTATGTATTATACATGGAGATCAAATCCCCCCCTTATGTATTATACATGGAGATCATATCCCCCCCTTATGTATTATACATGGAGCTCATATCCTCCTTATGTAGTATACATGGATATCATATTCCCCCTAATGTTTTATACATGGAGATCATATCCCCCTTATGTATTATACATGGAGATCATATCCCCCTTATGTATTATACATGGAGATCATATCCCCCCTTATGTATTATACATGCAGATCATATCCCCCCTTATGTATTATACATGAAGATCATATCCCCCCCTTATGTATTATACATGGAGATTATACCCCCCTTATGTACTATACATGGTGATCATATCCCCCCCCTTATGTATTATACATGGAGATCATATCCCCCCTTATGTATTATACATGGAGATCATATCCCCCCTTATGTATTATACATGGAGATCATATCCCCCTTATGTATTATACATGGAGATCATATCCCTCCCTTATGTATTATACATGGAGATCATATCCCCCCTTATGTATTATACATGGTGATTATACCCCCCTTATGTATTATACATGGTGATCATATCCCCCCCTTATGTATTATACATGGAGATCATATCCCCCTTTATGTATTATACATGGAGATCATATCCCCCCTTATGTATTATACATAGAGATCATATCCCCCTTATGTATTATACATGGAGATCATATCCCCCCCTTATGTATTATACATGGAGATTATACCCCCCTTATGTATTATACATGGTGATCATATCCCCCCTTTATGTATTATACATGGAGATCATATCCCCCCTTATGTATTATACATGGAGATCATATCACCCCTTATGTATTATACATGGAGATCATATCTCCCCTTATGTATTATACATGGAGATCATATCTCCCCTTATGTATTATACATGGAGATCATATCCCCCCTTAGGTATTATACGTGGAGATCATATCCCCCCCTTATGTATTATACATGGAGATCATATCCCCCCTTATGTATTATATGTGGAGATCATATCCCTCTTATGTATTATACATGGAGATCATATCCCCCCCTTATGTATTATACATGGAGATCATATCCCCCTTATGTATGATACATGGAGATCATATCCCCCCCTTATGTATTATACTTGGATATCATATTCCCCCTAATGTTTTATACATGGAGATCATATCCCCCTTATGTATTATACATGGAGATCATATCCCCCTTATGTGTTATACATGGATATCATATCCCCCCTAATGTATTATACATGGAGATCATATCCCCCTTATGTATTATACATGGAGATCATATCCCCCTTATGTATTATACATGCAGATCATATCCCCCCTTATGTATTATACATGGAGATCATATCCCCCCCTTATGTATTATACATGGAGATTATACCCCCCTTATGTATTATACATGGAGATCATATCCCCCCTTATGTATTATACATGGAGATCATATCCCCCCCTTATGTATTATACATGGAGATCATATCCCCCCTTATGTATTATACATGGAGATCATATCCCCCCCTTATGTATTATACATGGAGCTCATATCCTCCTTATGTAGTATACATGGATATCATATCCCCCCTAATGTATTATACATGGAGATCATATCCCCCTTATGTATTATACATGGAGATCATATCCCCCTTATGTGTTATTCATGGATATCATATCCCCCCTAATGTATTATACATAGAGATCATATCCCCCTTATGTAGTATACACGGATATCATATCCCCCCTAATGTATTATACATACAGTTGTGTCCAAAATTATTCAACCCCCACTGAAATTGAGTGTTTTGGCCAGTTTGACATTGCTTTTGATCATTCAGTCATCTTGCTTACATTTACATTAAAGAGGCACTTGTAGGTCAGACAAATATAACATAACAGTTATAATGAAATAACCACAAATGTCTTTTCTGTGCTCACAGCATTATCAGTTTTATTCAACCCCCAAGTGACATTCAATCTTAGTACTTAGTACAGCATCCTTTTACAGTTATAACAGCTTTTAAACGTGAAGCATAGCTTGACACAAGTGTCTTGCAGCGATCTACGGGTATCTTCGCCCATTCTTCATGGGCAAAGGCCTCCAGTTCAGTCACATTCTTAGGCTTGCGCACTGCAACTGCTTTCTTTAAGTCCCACCAGAGGTTCTCAATCGGATTTAAGTCTGGTGACTGCGATGGCCACTCCAAAATGTTCCAGCCTTTCCTCTGCAACCATGCTCTAGTGGACTTGGAGGTATGCTTGGGATCATTGTCCTGTTGAAAGGTCCAACGTCTCCCAAGCCTCAGGTGTGTGACGGACTGCATCACGTTTCCATCCAATATCTCCTGGTACTGAAGAGAATTCATGGTACCTTGCACACGCTGAAGCTTCCCTGTACCTGCAGAAGCAAAACAGCCCCAAAGCATGATTGACCCTCCACCATGCTTCACAGTAGGCAAGGTGTTCTTTTCATCATAGGCCTTGTTCTTCCTCCTCCAAACATAGCGTTGATCCATGGGCCCAAACAGTTCTAATTTTGTTTCATCAGTCCACAGAACACTATCCCACAACTTTTGTGGTTTGTCCACATGGCTTTTGGCATACTGCAGTCGACTCTTCTTATTCTTTGGAGACAGCAAGGGGGTACGCCTGGGAGTTCTGGCACGGAGGCCTTCATTACGCAGTGTGCGTCTTATTGTCTGGGCTGAAACTTCTGTACCCACATCTGACAAATCTTTTCTCAGTTCCTCAGCAGTCACACGGGGACTTCTCTCCACTCTACGCTTCAGGTAGCGCACAGCAGTCGAAGTCAGCATCTTCTTTCTGCCACGACCAGGTAGCGTTTCAACAGTGCCCTTTGCCTTGAATTTGCGAATGATGCTTCCTAAGGTGTCTCTTGGTATGTTTAACATCTTTGCAATCTTCTTATAGCCATTGCCCTTCCTGTGAAGAGAAATCACCTCTTCTCTTGTCTTCCTGGACCATTCTCTTGCCTTCACCATGTTTGTAACCACACCAGTAAATGTCTAGAAGGAGCTGAGTATCACAGTCATTTTAAAGCTGCCTAATTGGTGCTTATTATGCTTGATTGCTGCTCGGTGACATCCACAGGTGTTTTCAATACCTGATGGAAAGCACCTGTATGAACCTCTGTTCTTCAGAGTGGTAGTCTTTAAGGGGTTGAATAATTGTGGCAATGAAGAAACCACATAAGAACCATTTACTACTGTATTACATAAACAATTGATGTCATTTTAGTTGCATTTGGGTAGTTACAACGTCCTTGTAGGATTTGATTCTGAATACAATTCCAAATGTACACTATAGTCCCTAAACCCCTTTACAGCATTGGGGGTTGAATAATTTTGGACACAACTGTAGAGATCATATCCCCCTTATGTATTATACGTGGAGATCATATCCCCCCTTATGTATTATACATGCAGATCATATCCCCCCTTATGTATTAAACATGGAGATCATATCCCCCTTATGTATTATACATGGAGATTATACCCCCCTATGTACTATACATGGTGATCATATCCCCCCCTTATGTATTATACATGGAGATCATATCCCCCCTTATGTATTATACATGGAGATCATATCCCCCCTCCTTATGTATTATACATGGAGATCATATCCCCCCTCCTTATGTATTATACATGGTGATCATATCCCCCCTTATGTATTATACATGGAGATCATATATCCCTTTTGTATTATACATGGAGATCATATCCCCCTTATGTATTATACATGGAGATCATATCCCCCCTTATGTATTATACATGGAGATCATATCCCCCCTTATGTATTATACATGGAGATCATATCCCCCCTTATGTATTATACATGGAGATCATATCCCCCCTTATGTATTATACATGGAGATCATATCCCCCCTTATGTATTATACATGGAGATCATATCCCCCCTTATGTATTATACATGGAGATCATATCCCCCCTTATGTATTATACATGGAGATCATATCCCCCCTCCTTATGTATTATACATGGTGATCATATCCCCCCTTATGTATTATACATGGAGATCATATATCCCTTATGTATTATACATGGAGATCATATCCCCCCTTATGTATTATACATGGAGATCATATCCCCCCTTATGTTTTATACATGGAGATCATATCCCCCCTTATGTATTATACATGGAGATCATATCCCCCCTTATGTATTATACATGGAGATCATATCCCCCCTTATGTATTATACATGGAGATCATATCCCCCCTTATGTATTATACATGGAGATCATATCCCCCTTATGTATTATACATGGAGATCATATCCCCTTCTCCTTATGTATTATACATGGAGATCATATCCCCCCCCCCTTATGTATTATACATGGAGATCATATCCCCCCTTATGTATTATACATTGAGATCATATCCCCCTTATGTATTATACATGGAGATCATATCCCCCCCCCTTTATGTATTATACATGGAGATCATTTCCTCCTTATGTAGTATACATGGATATCATATCCCCCCTAATGTATTATACATGGAGATCATATCACCCTTATGTATTATACATGGAGATCATATCCCCCTTATGTGTTATACATGGATATCATATCCCCCCTAATGTATTATACATGGAGATCATATCCCCTTATGTAGTATACACGGATATCATACCCCCCCCTAATGTATTATACATAGAGATCATATCCCCCTTATTTATTATACATGGAGATCATATCCCCCCTTATGTATTATACATGCAGATCATATCCCCCCCTTATGTATTATACATGGAGATTATACCCCCCTATGTACTATACATGGTGATCATATCCCCCCCTTATGTATTATACATGGAGATCATATCCCCCCTTATGTATTATACATGGAGATCATATCCCCCCTTATGTATTATACATAGAGATCATATCCCCCTTATGTATTATACATGGAGATCATATCCCCCTTCCTTATGTATTATACATGGAGATCATATCCCCCCACCTTATGTATTATACATGGTGATCATATCCCCCCTTATGTATTATACATGGAGATCATATATCCCTTATGTATTATACATGGAGATCATATCCCCCTTATGTATTATACATGGAGATCATATCCCCCCTTATGTATTATACATGGAGATCATATCCCCCCTTATGTATTATACATGGAGATCATATCCCCCCTTATGTATTATACATAGAGATCATATCCCCCTTATGTATTATACATGGAGATCATATCCCCCCTCCTTATGTATTATACATGGAGATCATATCCCCCCCCTTATGTATTATAAATGGAGATCATATTCCCCCCTTATGTATTATACATGGAGACCATATCCCCCTTATGTATTATACATGGAGATCATATCCCCCCCCTTTATGTATTATACATGGAGATCATATCCCCCCTTTTGTATTATACATGGAGATCATATCCCCCCTTATGTATTATACATGGAGATCATATCCCCCCTTATGTATTATACATGGAGATCATATCCCCCCCCTATGTATTATACATGGAGATCATATCCCCCTTATGTATTATACATGGAGATCATATCCCCCCCTTATGTATTATACATGGAGATCATATCCCCCCTTATGTATTATACATGGAGATCATATCCCCCCCTTATGTATTATACATGGAGCTCATATCCTCCTTATGTAGTATACATGGATATCATATCCCCCCTAATGTATTATACATGGAGATCATATCCCCCTTATGTGTTATACATGGATATCATATCCCCCCTAATGTATTTTACATGGAGATCATATCCCCCTTATGTATTATACATGGAGATCATATCCCCCCTTATGTATTATACATGCAGATCATATCCCCCCCTTATGTATTATACATGGAGATCATATCCCCCCTTATGTATTATACATGGAGATCATATCCCCCCCTTATGTATTATAAATGGAGATCATAACCCCCCTTATGTATTATACATGGTGATCATATCCCCCTTATGTATTATACATGGAGATCATATCCCCCCCTTATGTATTATACATGGAGATCATATCCCCCCTTATGTATTATACATGGAGATCATATCCCCCCTTATGTATTATACATGGAGATCATATCCCCCCTTATGTATTATACATAGAGATCATATCCCCCTTATGTATTATACATGGAGATCATATCCCCCCTTATGTATTATACATGGAGATCATATCCCCCTTATGTATTATACATGGAGATCATATCCCCCCCTTATGTATTATACATGGAGATCATATCCCCCCTTATGTATTATACATAGAGATCATATCCCCCTTATGTATTATACATGGAGATCATATCCCCCCTCCTTATGTATTATACATGGAGATCATATCCCCCCTTATGTATTATACATGGAGATCATATCCCCCCTTATGTATTATACATGGAGATCATATACCCCTTATGTATTATACATGGAGATCATATCACCCCCTTATGTATTATACATGGAGATCATATACCCCTTATGTATTATACATGGAGATCATATCCCCCCCTTATGTATTATACATGGAGATCATATCCCCCCTTATGTATTATACATGGAGATCATATCCCCCCCTTATGTATTATACATGGAGCTCATATCCTCCTTATGTAGTATACATGGATATCATATCCCCCCTAATGTATTATACATGGAGATCATATCCCCCTTATGTATTATACATGGAGATCATATCCCCCTTATGTGTTATACATGGATATCAAATCCCCCCTAATGTATTTTACATGGAGATCATATCCCCCTTATGTATTATACATGGAGATCATATCCCCCCTTATGTATTATACATGCAGATCATATCCCCCCCCTTATGTATTATACATGGAGATCATATCCCCCCTTATGTATTATACATGGAGATCATTTCCCCCCCTTATGTATTATACATGGAGATCATATCCCCCCTTATGTATTATACATGGTGATCATATCCCCCTTATGTATTATACATGGAGATCATATCCCCCTTATGTATTATACATGGAGATCATATCCCCCCTTATGTATTATACATGGAGATCATATCCCCCCTTATGTATTATACATGGACATCATATCCCCCTTATGTATTATACATGGAGATCATATCCCCCCTTATGTATTATACATAGAGATCATATCCCCCTTATGTATTATACATGGAGATCATATCCCCCCTTCTTATGTAATATACATGGAGATCATATCCCCCTTATGTATTATACATGGAGATCATATCCCCCCTTATGTATTATACATGGAGATCATATCCCCCTTATGTATTATACATGGAGATCATATCCCCCCCTTTATGTATTATACATGGAGATCATATCCCCCCTTTTGTATTATACATGGAGATCATATCCCCCCTTATGTATTATACATGGAGATCATATCCCCCCTTATGTATTATACATGGAGATCATATCCCCCCCCTATGTATTATACATGGAGATCATATCCCCCTTATGTATTATACATGGAGATCATATCCCCCCCTTATGTATTATACATGGAGATCATATCCCCCCTTATGTATTATACATGGAGATCATATCCCCCCTTATGTATTATACATGGAGCTCATATCCTCCTTATGTAGTATACATGGAGATCATATCCCCCCTTATGTATTATACATGGAGATCATATCCCCCTTATGTATTATACATGGAGATCATGTCCCCCTTATGTGTTATACATGGATATCATATCCCCCCTAATGTATTATACATGGAGATCATATCCCCCTTATGTATTATACATGGAGATCATATCCCCCCTTATGTATTATACATGCAGATCATATCCCCCCTTATGTATTATACATGGAGATCATATCCCCCCCTTATGTATTATACATGGAGATTATACCCCCCTTATGTACTATACATGGTGATCATATCCCCCCCTTATGTATTATACATGGAGATCATATCCCCCCTTATGTATTATACATGGAGATCATATCCCCCCTTATGTATTATACATGGAGATCATATCCCCCTTATGTATTATACATGGAGATCATATCCCCCCCTTATGTATTATACATGGAGATCATATCCCCCCTTATGTATTATACATGGTGATTATACCCCCCTTATGTATTATACATGGTGATCATATCCCCCCCTTATGTATTATACATGGAGATCATATCCCCCTTTATGTATTATACATGGAGATCATATCCCCCCTTACGTATTATACATAGAGATCATATCCCCCTTATGTATTATACATGGAGATTATACCCCCCTTATGTACTATACATGGTGATCATATCCCCCCCTTATGTATTATACATGGAGATCATTTCCCCTTTTATGTATTATACATGGAGATCATATCCCCCCTTATGTATTATACATGGAGATCATATCCCCCTTATGTATTATACATGGAGATCATATCCCCCCCTTATGTATTATACATGGAGATCATATCCCCCCTTATGTATTATACATGGTGATTATACCCCCCTTATGTATTATACATGGTGATCATATCCCCCCCTTATGTATTATACATGGAGATCATATCCCCCTTTATGTATTATACATGGAGATCATATCCCCCCTTACGTATTATACATAGAGATCATATCCCCCTTATGTATTATACATGGAGATCATATCCCCCCTCCTTATGTAATATACACGGAGATCATATCCCCCTTATGTATTATACATGGAGATCATATCCCCCCTTATGTATTATACATGGAGATCATATCCCCCTTATGTATTATACATGGAGATCATATCCCCCCCTTTATGTATTATACATGGAGATCATATCCCCCCTTTTGTATTATACATGGAGATCATATCCCCCCTTTTGTATTATACATGGAGATCATATCCCCCCCCCTATGTATTATACATGGAGATCATATCCCCCTTATGTATTATACATGGAGATCATATCCCCCCCTTATGTATTATACATAGAGATCATATCCCCCTTATGTATTATACATGGAGCTCATATCCTCCTTATGTAGTATACATGGATATCATATTCCCCCTAATGTTTTATACATGGAGATCATATCCCCCTTATGTATTATACATGGAGATCATATCCCCCTTATGTGTTATACATGGATATCATATCCCCCCTAATGTATTATACATGGAGATCATATCCCCCTTATGTATTATACATGGAGATCATATCCCCCCTTATGTATTATACATGCAGATCATATCCCCCCTTATGTATTATACATAGAGATCATATCCCCCCCTTATGTATTATACATGGAGATTATACCTCCCTTATGTACTATACATGGTGATCATATCCCCCCCCCTTATGTATTATACATGGAGATCATATCCCCCCTTATGTATTATACATGGAGATCATATCCCCCCTTATGTATTATACATGGAGATCATATCCCCCTTATGTATTATACATGGAGATCATATCCCCCCCTTATGTATTATACATGGAGATCATATCTCCCCTTATGTATTATACATGGAGATCATATCCCCCCTTATGTATTATACATGGTGATTATACCCCCCTTATGTATTATACATGGTGATCATATCCCCCCCTTATGTATTATACATGGAGATCATATCCCCCTTTATGTATTATACATGGAGATCATATCCCCCCTTACGTATTATACATAGAGATCATATCCCCCTTATGTATTATACATGGAGATCATATCCCCCCTCCTTATGTAATATACACGGAGATCATATCCCCCTTATGTATTATACATGGAGATCATATCCCCCCTTATGTATTATACATGGAGATCATATCCCCCTTATGTATTATAAATGGAGATCATATCCCCCCCTTTATGTATTATACATGGAGATCATATCCCCCCTTTTGTATTATACATGGAGATCATATCCCCCCTTATGTATTATACATGGAGATCATATCCCCCCCCATGTATTATACATGGAGATCATATCCCCCTTATGTATTATACATGGAGATCATATCCCCCCCTTATGTATTATACATGGAGATCATATCCCCCCTTATGTATTATACATGGAGATCAAATCCCCCCCTTATGTATTATACATGGAGATCATATCCCCCCCTTATGTATTATACATGGAGCTCATATCCTCCTTATGTAGTATACATGGATATCATATTCCCCCTAATGTTTTATACATGGAGATCATATCCCCCTTATGTATTATACATGGAGATCATATCCCCCTTATGTATTATACATGGAGATCATATCCCCCCTTATGTATTATACATGCAGATCATATCCCCCCTTATGTATTATACATGGAGATCATATCCCCCCCTTATGTATTATACATGGAGATTATACCCCCCTTATGTACTATACATGGTGATCATATCCCCCCCTTATGTATTATACATGGAGATCATATCCCCCCTTATGTATTATACATGGAGATCATATCCCCCTTATGTATTATACATGGAGATCATATCCCCCTTATGTATTATACATGGAGATCATATCCCCCCCTTATGTATTATACATGGAGATCATATCCCCCCTTATGTATTATACATGGTGATTATACCCCCCTTATGTATTATACATGGTGATCATATCCCCCCCTTATGTATTATACATGGAGATCATATCCCCCTTTATGTATTATACATGGAGATCATATCCCCCCTTATGTATTATACATAGAGATCATATCCCCCTTCTGTATTATACATGGAGATCATATCCCCCCCTTATGTATTATACATGGAGATTATACCCCCCTTATGTATTATACATGGTGATCATATCCCCCCTTTATGTATTATACATGGAGATCATATCCCCCCTTATGTATTATACATGGAGATCATATCCCCCCTTATGTATTATACATGGAGATCATATCCCCCTTATGTATTATACATGGAGATCATATCCCCCCCTTATGTATTATACATGGAGATCATATCTCCCCTTATGTATTATACATGGAGATCATATCCCCCCTTATGTATTATACATGGTGATTATACCCCCCTTATGTATTATACATGGTGATCATATCCCCACCTTATGTATTATACATGGAGATCATATCCCCCTTTATGTATTATACATGGAGATCATATCCCCCCTTACGTATTATACATAGAGATCATATCCCCCTTATGTATTATACATGGAGATCATATCCCCCCTCCTTATGTAATATACACGGAGATCATATCCCCCTTATGTATTATACATGGAGATCATATCCCCCCTTATGTATTATACATGGAGATCATATCCCCCTTATGTATTATACATGGAGATCATATCCCCCCCTTTATGTATTATACATGGAGATCATATCCCCCCTTTTGTATTATACATGGAGATCATATCCCCCCTTATGTATTATACATGGAGATCATATCCCCCCCCATGTATTATACATGGAGATCATATCCCCCTTATGTATTATACATGGAGATCATATCCCCCCCTTATGTATTATACATGGAGATCATATCCCCCCTTATGTATTATACATGGAGATCAAATCCCCCCCTTATGTATTATACATGGAGATCATATCCCCCCCTTATGTATTATACATGGAGCTCATATCCTCCTTATGTAGTATACATGGATATCATATTCCCCCTAATGTTTTATACATGGAGATCATATCCCCCTTATGTATTATACATGGAGATCATATCCCCCTTATGTATTATACATGGAGATCATATCCCCCCTTATGTATTATACATGCAGATCATATCCCCCCTTATGTATTATACATGAAGATCATATCCCCCCCTTATGTATTATACATGGAGATTATACCCCCCTTATGTACTATACATGGTGATCATATCCCCCCCCCCTTATGTATTATACATGGAGATCATATCCCCCCTTATGTATTATACATGGAGATCATATCCCCCCTCATGTATTATACATGGAGATCATATCCCCCTTATGTATTATACATGGAGATCATATCCCCCCCTTATGTATTATACATGGAGATCATATCCCCCCTTATGTATTATACATGGTGATTATACCCCCCTTATGTATTATACATGGTGATCATATCCCCCCCTTATGTATTATACATGGAGATCATATCCCCCTTTATGTATTATACATGGAGATCATATCCCCCCTTATGTATTATACATAGAGATCATATCCCCCTTATGTATTATACATGGAGATCATATCCCCCCCTTATGTATTATACATGGAGATTATACCCCCCTTATGTATTATACATGGTGATCATATCCCCCCTTTATGTATTATACATGGAGATCATATCCCCCCTTATGTATTATACATGGAGATCATATCACCCCTTATGTATTATACATGGAGATCATATCTCCCCTTATGTATTATACATGGAGATCATATCTCCCCTTATGTATTATACATGGAGATCATATCCCCCCTTAGGTATTATACGTGGAGATCATATCCCCCCCTTATGTATTATACATGGAGATCATATCCCCCCTTATGTATTATATGTGGAGATCATATCCCTCTTATGTATTATACATGGAGATCATATCCCCCCCTTATGTATTATACATGGAGATCATATCCCCCTTATGTATGATACATGGAGATCATATCCCCCCCTTATGTATTATACTTGGATATCATATTCCCCCTAATGTTTTATACATGGAGATCATATCCCCCTTATGTATTATACATGGAGATCATATCCCCCTTATGTGTTATACATGGATATCATATCCCCCCTAATGTATTATACATGGAGATCATATCCCCCTTATGTATTATACATGGAGATCATATCCCCCCTTATGTATTATACATGCAGATCATATCCCCCCTTATGTATTATACATGGAGATCATATCCCCCCCTTATGTATTATACATGGAGATCATATCCCCCCTTATGTATTATACATGGAGATCATATCCCCCCTTATGTATTATACATGGAGATCATATCCCCCTTATGTATTATACATGGAGATCATATCCCCCCCTTATGTATTATACATGGAGATTATACCCCCCTTATGTATTATACATGGTGATCATATCCCCCCTTTATGTATTATACATGGAGATCATATCCCCCCTTATGTATTATACATGGAGATCATATCACCCCTTATGTATTATACATGGAGATCATATCTCCCCTTATGTATTATACACGGAGATCATATCTCCCCTTATGTATTATACATGGCGATCATATCCCCCTTTAGGTATTATACGTGGAGATCATATCCCCCCCTTATGTATTATACGTGGAGATCATATCCCCCCTTATGTATTATATGTGGAGATCATATCCCTCTTATGTATTATACATGGAGATCATATCCCCCCCTTATGTATTATACATGGAGATCATATCCCCCCTTATGTATGATACATGGAGATCATATCCCCCCCTTATGTATTATACATGGAGATCATATCCCCCCTTATGTATTATACATAGAGATCATATCCCCCTTATGTATTATACATGGAGATCATATCCCCCCTCCTTATGTATTATACATGGAGATCATATCTCCCCTCCTTATGTATTATACATGGTGATCATATCCCCCCTTATGTATTATACATGGAGATCATATCCCCCCTTATGTATTATACATGGAGATCATATCCCCCTTATGTATTATACATGGAGATCATATCCCCCCTTATGTATTATACATGGAGATCATATCACCCCTTATGTATTATACATGGAGATCATATCTCCCCTTATGTATTATACATGGAGATCATATCTCCCCTTATGTATTATACATGGAGATCATATCCCCCCTTATGTATTATACATGGAGATCATATCCCCCTTATGTATTATACATGGAGATCATATCCCCCCTTATGTATTATACATGGAGATCATATCCCCCCTTATGTATTATACATGGAGATCATATCCCCCCCCTATGTATTATACATGGAGATCATATCCCCCTTATGTATTATAAATGGAGATCATATCCCCCCCTTATGTATTATACATGGAGATCATATCCCCCCTTATGTATTATACATGGAGATCATATCCCCCCCTTATGTATTATACATGGAGCTCATATCCTCCTTATGTAGTATACATGGATATCATATCCCCCCCTTATGTATTATACATGAAGATCATATCCCCCCCTTATGTATTATACATGGAGATCATATCCCCCTTATGTATTATACATGGAGATCATATCCCCCCTTATGTATTATACATGGAGATCATATCCCCCTAATGTATTATACATGGAGATCATATCCCCCTAATGTATTATACATGGAGATCATATCCCCCCTTATGTATTATACATGGAGATCATATCACCCCTTATGTATTATACATGGAGATCATATCTCCCCTTATGTATTATACATGGAGATCATATCTCCCCTTATGTATTATACATGGAGATCATATCCCCCCTTAGGTATTATACGTGGAGATCATATCCCCCCCTTATGTATTATACGTGGAGATCATATCCCCCCTTATGTATTATATGTGGAGATCATATCCCTCTTATGTATTATACATGGAGATCAAATCCCCCCCTTATGTATTATACATGGAGATCATATCCCCCCTTATGTATGATACATGGAGATCATATCCCCCCCTTATGTATTATACATGGAGATCATATCCCCCCTTATGTATTATACATAGAGATCATATCCCCCTTATGTATTATACATGGAGATCATATCCCCCCTCCTTATGTATTATACATGGAGATCATATCCCCCCTCCTTATGTATTATACATGGTGATCATATCCCCCCTTATGTATTATACATGGAGATCATATCCCCCCTTATGTATTATACATGGAGATCATATCCCCCTTATGTATTATACATGGAGATCATATCCCCCCTTATGTATTATACATGGAGATCATATCACCCCTTATGTATTATACATGGAGATCATATCTCCCCTTATGTATTATACATGGAGATCATATCTCCCCTTATGTATTATACATGGAGATCATATCCCCCCTTATGTATTATACATGGAGATCATATCCCCCTTATGTATTATACATGGAGATCATATCCCCCCTTATGTATTATACATGGAGATCATATCCCCCCTTATGTATTATACATGGAGATCATATCCCCCCCCTATGTATTATACATGGAGATCATATCCCCCTTATGTATTATACATGGAGATCATATCCCCCCCTTATGTATTATACATGGAGATCATATCCCCCCTTATGTATTATACATGGAGATCATATCCCCCCCTTATGTATTATACATGGAGCTCATATCCTCCTTATGTAGTATACATGGATATCATATCCCCCCCTTATGTATTATACATGAAGATCATATCCCCCCCTTATGTATTATACATGGAGATCATATCCCCCTTATGTATTATACATGGAGATCATATCCCCCCCTTATGTATTATACATGGAGATCATATCCCCCCTTATGTATTATACATGGTGATTATACCCCTCTTATGTATTATACATGGTGATCATATCCCCCCCTTATGTATTATACATGGAGATCATATCCCCCTTTATGTATTATACATGGAGATCATATCCCCCCTTATGTATTATACATAGAGATCATATCCCCCTTATGTATTATACATGGAGATCATATCCCCCCCTTATGTATTATACATGGAGATTATACCCCCCTTATGTATTATACATGGTGATCATATCCCCCCTTTATGTATTATACATGGAGATCATATCCCCCCTTATGTATTATACATGGAGATCATATCACCCCTTATGTATTATACATGGAGATCATATCTCCCCTTATGTATTATACATGGAGATCATATCTCCCCTTATGTATTATACATGGAGATCATATCCCCCCTTAGGTATTATACGTGGAGATCATATCCCCCCCTTATGTATTATACGTGGAGATCATATCCCTCTTATGTATTATACATGGAGATCATATCCCCCCCTTATGTATTATACATGGAGATCATATCCCCCCTTATGTATGATACATGGAGATCATATCCCCCCCTTATGTATTATACATGGAGATCATATCCCCCCTTATGTATTATACATAGAGATCATATCCCCCTTATGTATTATACATGGAGATCATATCCCCCCTCCTTATGTATTATACATGGAGATCATATCCCCCCTCCTTATGTATTATACATGGTGATCATATCCCCCCTTATGTATTATACATGGAGATCATATCCCCCCTTATGTATTATACATGGAGATCATATTCCCCTTATGTATTATACATGGAGATCATATCCCCCCTTATGTATTATACATGGAGATCATATCACCCCTTATGTATTATACATGGAGATCATATCTCCCCTTATGTATTATACATGGAGATCATATCTCCCCTTATGTATTATACATGGAGATCATATCCCCCCTTATGTATTATACATGGAGATCATATCCCCCTTATGTATTATACATGGAGATCATATCCCCCCTTATTTATTATACATGGAGATCATATCCCCCCTTATGTAATATACATGGAGATCATATCCCCCCCTATGTATTATACATGGAGATCATATCCCCCTTATGTATTATACATGGAGATCATATCCCCCCCTTATGTATTATACATGGAGATCATATCCCCCCTTATGTATTATACATGGAGATCATATCCCCCCCTTATGTATTATACATGGAGCTCATATCCTCCTTATGTAGTATACATGGATATCATATCCCCCCCTTATGTATTATACATGAAGATCATATCCCCCCCTTATGTATTATACATGGAGATCATATCCCCCTTATGTATTATACATGGAGATCATATCTCCCCTTATGTATTATACATGGAGATCATATCTCCCCTTATATATTATACATGGAGATCATATCCCCCCTTAGGTATTATACGTGGAGATCATATCCCCCCCTTATGTATTATACGCGGAGATCATATCCCCCCTTATGTATTATATGTGGAGATCATATCCCTCTTATGTATTATACATGGAGATCATATCCCCCCCTTATGTATTATACATGGAGATCATATCCCCCCTTATGTATGATACATGGAGATCATATCCCCCCTTATGTATTATACATAGAGATCATATCCCCCTTATGTATTATACATGGAGATCATATCCCCCCTCCTTATGTATTATACATGGAGATCATATCCCCCCTCCTTATGTATTATACATGGTGATCATATCCCCCCTTATGTATTATACATGGAGATCATATCCCCCCTTATGTATTATACATGGAGATCATATCCCCCTTATGTATTATACATGGAGATCATATCCCCCCTTATGTATTATACATGGAGATCATATCACCCCTTATGTATTATACATGGAGATCATATCTCCCCTTATGTATTATACATGGAGATCATATCTCCCCTTATGTATTATACATGGAGATCATATCCCCCCTTATGTATTATACATGGAGATCATATCCCCCTTATGTATTATACATGGAGATCATATCCCCCCCTTATGTATTATACATGGAGATCATATCCCCCCTTATGTATTATACATGGAGATCATATCCCCCCCTTATGTATTATACATGGAGCTCATATCCTCCTTATGTAGTATACATGGATATCATATCCCCCCCTTATGTATTATACATGAAGATCATATCCCCCCCTTATGTATTATACATGGAGATCATATCCCCCTTATGTATTATACATGGAGATCATATCCCCCCCTTATGTATTATACATGGAGATCATATCCCCCCTTATGTATTATACATGGTGATTATACCCCTCTTATGTATTATACATGGTGATCATATCCCCCCCTTATGTATTATACATGGAGATCATATCCCCCTTTATGTATTATACATGGAGATCATATCCCCCCTTATGTATTATACATAGAGATCATATCCCCCTTATGTATTATACATGGAGATCATATCCCCCCCTTATGTATTATACATGGAGATTATATCCCCCTTATGTATTATACATGGTGATCATATCCCCCCTTTATGTATTATACATGGAGATCATATCCCCCCTTATGTATTATACATGGAGATCATATCACCCCTTATGTATTATACATGGAGATCATATCTCCCCTTATGTATTATACATGGAGATCATATCTCCCCTTATGTATTATACATGGAGATCATATCCCCCCTTAGGTATTATACGTGGAGATCATATCCCCCCCTTATGTATTATACGTGGAGATCATATCCCCCCTTATGTATTATATGTGGAGATCATATCCCTCTTATGTATTATACATGGAGATCATATCCCCCCCTTATGTATTATACATGGAGATCATATCCCCCCTTATGTATGATACATGGAGATCATATCCCCCCCTTATGTATTATACATGGAGATCATATCCCCCCTTATGTATTATACATAGAGATCATATCCCCCTTATGTATTATACATGGAGATCATATCCCCCCTCCTTATGTATTATACATGGAGATCATATCCCCCCTCCTTATGTATTATACATGGTGATCATATCCCCCTTATGTATTATACATGGAGATCATATCCCCCCTTATGTATTATACATGGAGATCATATCCCCCTTATGTATTATACATGGAGATCATATCCCCCCTTATGTATTATACATGGAGATCATATCACCCCTTATGTATTATACATGGAGATCATATCTCCCCTTATGTATTATACATGGAGATCATATCTCCCCTTATGTATTATACATGGAGATCATATCCCCCCTTATGTATTATACATGGAGATCATATCCCCCTTATGTATTATACATGGAGATCATATCCCCCCTTATGTATTATACATGGAGATCATATCCCCCCTTATGTATTATACATGGAGATCATATCCCCCCCTATGTATTATACATGGAGATCATATCCCCCTTATGTATTATACATGGAGATCATATCCCCCCTTATGTATTATACATGGAGATCATATCCCCCCTTATGTATTATACATGGAGATCATATCCCCCCCTTATGTATTATACATGGAGCTCATATCCTCCTTATGTAGTATACATGGATATCATATCCCCCCCTTATGTATTATACATGAAGATCATATCCCCCCCTTATGTATTATACATGGAGATCATATCCCCCTTATGTATTATACATGGAGATCATATCCCCCCTTATGTATTATACATGGAGATCATATCCCCCTAATGTATTATACATGGAGATCATATCCCCCTAATGTATTATACATGGAGATCATATCCCCCCTTATGTATTATACATGGAGATCATATCACCCCTTATGTATTATACATGGAGATCATATCTCCCCTTATGTATTATACATGGAGATCATATCTCCCCTTATGTATTATACATGGAGATCATATCCCCCCTTAGGTATTATACGTGGAGATCATATCCCCCCCTTATGTATTATACGTGGAGATCATATCCCCCCTTATGTATTATATGTGGAGATCATATCCCTCTTATGTATTATACATGGAGATCATATCCCCCCCTTATGTATTATACATGGAGATCATATCCCCCCTTATGTATGATACATGGAGATCATATCCCCCCCTTATGTATTATACATGGAGATCATATCCCCCCTTATGTATTATACATAGAGATCATATCCCCCTTATGTATTATACATGGAGATCATATCCCCCCTCCTTATGTATTATACATGGAGATCATATCCCCCCTCCTTATGTATTATACATGGTGATCATATCCCCCCTTATGTATTATACATGGAGATCATATCCCCCCTTATGTATTATACATGGAGATCATATCCCCCTTATGTATTATACATGGAGATCATATCCCCCCTTATGTATTATACATGGAGATCATATCCCCCCTTATGTATTATACATGGAGATCATATCCCCCCCCTATGTATTATACATGGAGATCATATCCCTCTTATGTATTATACATGGAGATCATATCCCCCCCTTATGTATTATACATGGAGATCATATCCCCCCTTATGTATTATACATGGAGATCATATCCCCCCCTTATGTATTATACATGAAGCTCATATCCTCCTTATGTAGTATACATGGATATCATATCCCCCCCTTATGTATTATACATGAAGATCATATCCCCCCCTTATGTATTATACATGAAGATCATATCCCCCCCTTATGTATTATACATGGAGATCATATCCCCCCTTATGTATTATACATGGAGATCATATCCCCCTTATGTATTATACATGGAGATCATATCCCCCCCTTATGTATTATACATGGAGATCATATCCCCCCTTATGTATTATACATGGAGATTATACCCCCCTTATGTATTATACATGGTGATCATATCCCCCCTTATGTATTATACATGGAGATCATATCCCCCTTTATGTATTATACATGGAGATCATATCCCCCCCTTATGTATTATACATGGAGATCATATCCCCCCTTATGTATTATACATGGAGATTATACCCCCCTTATGTATTATACATGGTGATCATATCCCCCCCTTATGTATTATACATGGAGATCATATCCCCCCTTATGTATTATACATGGTGATCATATCCCCCTTATGTGTTATACATAGAGATCATATCCCCCCTTATGTATTATACATGGTGATCATATCCCCTCTTATGTATTATACATGGAGATCATATCCCCCTTATGTATTATACATGGAGATCATATCCCCCTTATGTATTATACATGGAGATCATATCCCCCCATATGTATTATACATGGAGATCATATCCCCCCCCTTTATATATTATACATGGAGATCATATCCCCCCTTATGTATTATACAGTACATGGAGATCATATCCCCCTTATGTATTATACATGGAGATCATATCCCCCCTTATGTATTATACATAGAGATCATATCCCCCCCTTATGTATTATACATGGAGATCATATTCCCCCTTATGTATTATACATGGAGATCATATCCCCCCTTATGAATTATACATGGAGATCATATCCCCCCTTATGTATTATACATGGAGATCATATCCCCCCTCATGTATTATACATGGAGATCATATCCCCCTTATGTATTATACATGGAGATCATATCCCCCCTTATGTATTATACATGGAGATCATATCCCCCTTATGTATTATACATGGAGATCATATCCCCCCCTTATGTATTTTACATGGAGATCATATCCCCCTTATGTATTATACATGGAGATCATATCCAAGTTTTATGAAGAAACACTATTTATTTGCAAAATTATATAAGAAAAACACTTTTTTTCAAAATTTTTTAACTGTTTCATTTATATAGCATAAAAAAATACAAATCCCAGCTGTGAATAAATACCACCAAAATAAAGCTTTATCTGTCTCAAAAAAATGCTAAAACATTCATATGGGTACAGTGTTGCATGACTGCGCAATTGTCATTCAAAGTGTGATAGCGCTGAAAGCTGAAAATTGGCCTGGACTCGAAGGGGGGAAAAATGTCCGGACTGGAAGGGGGGTGAAAGTGTCCGGACAGGATGGGGGTGAAAGTGTCTTGACTGGAAGGGGGGGAAAGTGTCCGGACTGGAAGGGGGTGAAAGTGTCTGAACTGGAAGGGGGGGAAAGTGTCTGGACTGGAAGGGGGGGAAAGTGTCCTGACAGGAAGGGGGGGAAAGTGTCCGGCCTGGAAGGGGGGAAAGTGTCCGGACTGGAAAGGGGGAAAATGTCCAGACAGGAAGGGGGTGAAAGTGTCCGGACTGGAAGGGGGGGAAAGTGTCCGGACTGGAAGGGGGGAAAGTGTCCGGACTGGAAGGGGGTGAAAGTGTCCGGACTGGAAGGGGGGAAAGTGTCCGGACTGGAAGGGGGGGAAAGTGTCCGGACTGGAAGTGGTTAACCATCCACAGAGCCGGTGTCACTCATATGTGTTCGGTGGTAAATGGGTGAGATGGCAGTCCTAGCCGGTGCACAGAGCACATTATTGTGGTAAGCAATGCACTTCAGAAAATTCCTTATGATACACAATTTTTAAAAAGAAAAATAAAATCAGTGATAGCGCTGCCTGCCGTAATATGATGCCATTTGTGCCGGCTCAGTTGGCACATTTACACTGAATAAGAGCCGACCTTGCTGACCAGCTGCAACCAACACACAGCCATGCACAGTAAGGTGCTCAGATCCAGTCTTGGATTTCATTCATACCTCCTAAATGACCGGTGCTGCAAGTGTGCTGCAAATACCCCGAGGCGTCCCTAGGGTTGGTGTCACCCGGTGCGGTAACACTTGGTGACACCCCCTCTGACCATCCCCGCAGGATGGATCGGATCTGCGGATTGAGCATAATGGATTGGAGTCCGATCCATTATCCTCCCCAATCCACAGATCCGATTCATCCTGCGGGGATCATCGGCATGCAACCTATACGGGGTGACACCGGACCCGCTCCACGAAAAGGTAAGTTGGAAAGAAAGCTGACGATCCCCGCAGGATGGATGGGATCTTCAGATTGGGGAGGATAATGGATCGGACTCCGATCCATTAAGCTCAATCCGCAGATCCCATTCATCCTGCGGGGATCATCGGCTTTCTTTCCAACTTACATTTATGTGGAGCGGTTCCGGTGTCACCCTGTGCGGTCGGTGTCAGCAATGTGGCACGAACCCCCCGCACCTGCCTCGGGACACCACTGCAAATACCTCCATCTGGGTTCCCAGGTGCTCCATTCATCGGCAGCTGCTCAGCCTGTACACCTAGGTGATGGACTGAACAGAGCCAAGTCTGTGTGTTGCTGTAAACACATATCCGCCTGTATCTGCACATCCATTGGTTACCTGCAGGTAGGGATGCATGTCTGCCATTGGACAAAATCTCTCTGCATCCAGGGCCAGACATTTGTCCCTAACAGCAGGTAACCAATGGATGCGCAGATACAGGCGGATGCGCAGATACAGGTGGATGCGCAGATACAGGCGGGTGCGCAGATACAGGCGGATGCGCAGACACAGGCAGATGTGCAGATACAGGCGGACGCGCAGATACAGGCGGATGCGCATACACAGGCGGATGCGCAGATACAGGCGGGTGTGCAGACACAGGCGGATGCGCAGTGACATGACGCAGTACGCACCAATTAGAACTCTTTATAGAAAACACGCTCTGTGCTCACAGTGTTCAGGTAACAAATCAGTGCGGATCCAAGTCAGACATGAGTTCAGGAAGGCCATTGCTGGTGTATATATAGCCGCCTCCCACCCACCATATAAGGCAATGACGGGCGCAAGGCGGTTCTCTCAATTTGGGAGGATGTCATATGACGTCCTCCCGCTCTAACAGTGGGCAGTGTGCCGATCAGCAGTGCGCTCCCTGGGACACGGGATCACCGATTAGCAGAAAGAGCTGATGACTTCAGCTGGGTCATGTGATCAGCTGTGTCCAATCACAGCCAATTGTATGTAAATAAGGAAATGCCGGTTATCTGCATTTCTCTCCTCAGGAGCCGTCACACTGACAGAGGGGAGGAGAGGAGAGCCGGTGATCGGCATTCCTGAGAGGGGACATGTACACTGATCATCAGTATATCCCTACCAGTGCATATCAATGCCACATATCATGTAATGTGCAGCGCTGAGCGAACTATTGGTGCTTTATAAATACGGTATAATAATAATATAATAATAATATCAGTTCCTACCAGTGCATATCAACGGCACATATCAGTGCTCATCTGAGCTGCCTTTAAATGCCACCTATCATTGCCCATCAGTGCCACCTAACAGCTCCAGTCAGTGCTGCCTATCAGTGCCATATATGAGTGCTGCCTTTCAGTGCCCATCAGTGATGCCCGTCAATGCCCATCAGTGCCCATCAGTGCCTCCCATCAGTGCCTTCTCATCAGTGCCCATGACTGCAGCCTAAGTGAAAAACTTTTTTTTTTCAAAATTTTCAGCTGTTTTCAGTTTGTTTATCACCCCCCCCCCCCAGAGGTGATTAAATACCACCAAAGAAAGCTCTCTGTGTCCCACACAAAGGGGGTGAAAGTTCCCGGAAGGCAAGGGGTGATAAACCTCAGGATTTCAGCTACATAAACAGTCAGGGCCGGTTGTCACTCGTGTCGCCCTCTGAAGAGGATCTGTATTCAGGTTGCTGTTCAGAGAACAATTGGCAGGCAGAGAGGAGGGGCTGTGTTGCTTCTTCACAGCGGCAGACTAACCATTTGGAAACTCGAGCACTGTCCGAGGGCCCGGGGTCAGTAGGGGGCCCCATGAGATGCCCCTAATACCTTTCATAGGCTTTTTTGGGTGTGGTTTGAGTGTGGGTGAGGACACAGGGGCCCCATGATCCCCTATTGCCCGGGGGCCCCATGAGTTTTCAGTCCGCCCCTGCTTCTTCATCACCAGTTTCAACCAATCAATTAACCTCTTCACGCCGGCCAAACGCAAATGTGCGACCTCCCGGAGTCTGGGCCGAGATGCTGAGCGGCCGCACATTTGTGTTCTATTAAAAAAGAACATATATACCGAGAGCGCGCGCCCTGCCCCCTCCCAACACACGTGTCCGGTACTCCCGGCAAGGGCCCGATCTCCTCTTTCGATCGGGACCTTTCCCGATCATGTGACCGCCGTAACGGCGTGTCACGGCAGTCACATGACCCTAAACCCTGCCCCGCCTCCCAGCTTCTGAAACCCTTAAAGGGCCGGGAGGCTCCAAGGGGTTAAACCCTGAACCAGGGGCGGACTGACAACTCATGGGGGCAATAGGGGATCATGGGGCCCCTGTGTCCTTGCCCAAACTCAAAAAAGCCTATAAAAAAGGTACCAGGAGCATCTCATGCAGTTTCCAAATGGTCAGTCCGCCCCTGCCCTTAACTAGCGGGCCACAATCACTCTTGTAGGGGCCCCTATTCAGCTGAATGGTTTGCGCTCAGCAGGTGGTACGGCCCGCTAAACTCTACAGGGGGATCATTTGTGCCGTGCTGCAATGCAAAGCTGAATGGCACCACTTTGCTGCCACACGGTTTTACCCCCCCCCAATACAAGTATAAACAATGCCTTAGAGTTTGAGAGAGCTGAACCCCCCCAGAAAAACAATGATCTGTGGCCCTGGGATATCATGAAAGGAATCCTCTATGGATTAGAGCGGGGGTGGGCAACTGTGGCCCTCCAGCTGTTGGTGAACTACAAGTCCCATCATGTATCTGCCTTTGGGAGTCATGCTTGTAACTGTCAGTTTTGCAATGCATCATGGGACTTGTAGTTCTACAACAGCTGGAGGGACATCCCTGGATTAGAGCATTGTCAGCCCAACACATTGAGATGGATGGAACAGGCAGACATGTTCAGGAAGACACACGCACACGTATGTAGAGCTGTATCAGAGAAGACTTTACCTCACATTTTCAGCACAAGGACTGAGGAAGGTGCTGAGCCGGTATTATTACTGCACCACAGGCTGACACTACAATGGTAGGAAGGGGAGGCAGTTTTCAGGCCCCCCGCACTCATGGGTTGTGACATCTGAGGTAGGGGCAGTTTCAAGGCCCCCCTTCTCCTGCTTTCTCCTCAGGAGGTCAGATCACACCTAGTCCAGCTGTGGAAAATCTGCCCGGCAACATCCCCTGTCAGGTGACACAGGTGTGATCCGCCCGGAGATAAGAAAAGTCAGCTGACCCCTGGGAACATTCTGGAAGGTCACATGACCTTTATCCTGGGGTCAGCTGACCTTTTGGAACCTTCCAGAAGGGTGTTAACCCCTATAAAGAGGGGCTCCGTGATTGGCTCTGAGCCGGTCTGCATACCCCTGGCTATAATAGAGGAGCTGTCAGCAGGGATCGGGGACATGAGGAGCCAGATGTGCCGCCTGACCGAGAGAGCCGGGGATGAAGATGGAGAAGAATGGATGGAGAGGTGCCGCTCCTCTCTCCACTCCCTCCACACAAGGATGGTGAGTCTACTCCAATACAATGACGGGAGCGGTGCAGGGGAGGGGGGCCATTTATAAACATCCTCCCCACTTCCCTGCCTGTGTGCACTCCCTAGGTAGGAGGACACAGCAGAACACCAATCGCTGTACGGGACCTCTGTGTGAGGTCCCGATCATGTGATCACTGATTGGCCAATCAGTGATCACATGAACAGTAGTAAGCAAGATGTCACTTCCTGACATCATTGCTTACTACGTGTGAAATCTGTGAATGATCACAGAGATCACATGGTACAGGGCCATTCACAACAGCCTTGTACCATGTGACATGCTGTGACCAATCACAGCTCACACAGTATTTCTCAGTGGCTGCAAGAATGCAGCCAGAGAGAAGGAGAAATGATTGCTTTTACGTCCTATATGGGTGTAAAAGCAATCAGTGTAAAAAAAAAAAAAAAATCTCCCCCCACAAATAGTACAGTGTTACCATGGTGACCATATACTGCTAGGGTGACAGTATGTTAAAATAATAATAAACAAAATAAAATAAAAATGTCAAAACAATTTTTTTAAAATTATAATTTTTGATTATAAACTAATTTGGATTATTTTTTTTTTACTAAAAAGATAACGGAATATATTTTGGCCAAGATTTATGAAGAAATATTATTTATTTGCAAAATTGTATAAGAAAAACACTTTTTTTCCACATTTTTGAACTTTTTCATTTATATAGCAAAAAAAAATAAAAATCCCAGCGGTGAATAAATACCACCAAAACAAAGTTTTATTTGTCTAAAAAAAATGCTAAAAACTTCAAATGGGTGCAGTGTTGCATGACCGCGCAATTGTCATTCAAAGTGCGATAGCGCTAAAAATTGGCCTGGACAGGAAGGGGGGGGGGAAAGTGTCCGGACAGGAGGGGGGGGGGGGTGAAAGTGTCCGGACAGGAGGGGGGGTGAAAGTGTCCGGACAGGAGGGGGGGGGGGGTGAAAGTGTCCGGACTGGAAGGGGGGTGAAAGTGTCTGGACTGGAAGGGGATGAAAGTGTCCGGACTGGAATGGGGGGAAAGTGTCCGGACTGGAAGGGGATGAAAGTGTCCGGACTGGAAGGGGGATGAAAGTGTCCGGACTGGATGGGGGGAAAGTGTCCGGACTGGAAGGGGGTGAAATTGTCCAGACTGGAAGGGGGGTGAAAGTGTCCGGACTGGAAGGGGGGGAAAGTGTCCGGACTAGAAAGGGGGTGAAAGTGTCCGGACTGGAAAGGGGTTAAAAGTGTCTGGACTGGAAGGGGGTGAGAGTGTCTGGACTGGAAGGGGGGAAAGTGTCCGGACTGGAAGGGGATGAAAGTGTCCGGACTGGAAGGGGGTGAAAGTGTCCGGACTGGAATGGGGGGAAAGTGTCCGGACTGGAAGGGGATGAAAGTGTCCGGACTGGAAGGGGGATGAAAGTGTCCGGACTGGATGGGGGGAAAGTGTCCGGACTGGAAGGGGGTGAAATTGTCCAGACTGGAAGGGGGGTGAAAGTGTCCGGACTGGAAGGGGGTGAAAGTGTCCGGACTAGAAGGGGGGGAAAGTGTCCGGACTGGATGGGGGGAAAGTGTCCGGACTGGAAGGGGGGAAAGTGTCCGGACTGGAAAGGGGGTGAAAGTGTCCGGACTGGAAGGGGGGTGAAATTGTCCAGACTGGAAGGGGGGTGAAAGTGTCCGGACTGGAAGGGGGGGAAAGTGTCCGGACTAGAAAGGGGGTGAAAGTGTCCGGACTGGAAAGGGGTTGAAAGTGTCTGTACTGGAAGGGGGTGAGAGTGTCTGGACTGGAAGGGGGGGAAAGTGTCCGGACTGGAAGGGGATGAAAGTGTCCGGACTGGAAGGGGGTGAAAGTGTCCGGACAGGAATGGGGGGAAAGTGTCCGGACTGGAAGGGGATGAAAGTGTCCGGACTGGAAGGGGGATGAAAGTGTCCGGACTGGATGGGGGGAAAGTGTCCGGACTGGAAGGGGGTGAAATTGTCCAGACTGGAAGGGGGGTGAAAGTGTCCGGACTGGAAGGGGGTGAAAGTGTCCGGACTGGAAGGGGGTGAAAGTGTTCGGACTGGAAGGGGGGAAAGTGTCCGGACTGGAAGGGGGTGAAAGTGTCTGGACTGGAAGGGGTGGAAAGTGTCCGAAATGGAAGGGGATGAAAGTGTCCGGACTGGAAGGGGGTGAAAGTGTCCGGACTGGAATGGGGGGAAAGTGTCCGGACTGGAAGGGGATGAAAGTGTCCGGACTGGAAGGGGGATGAAAGTGTCCGGACTGGATGGGGGGAAAGTGTTCGGACTGGAAGGGGGTGAAATTGTCCAGACTGGAAGGGGGGTGAAAGTGTCCGGACTGGAAGGGGGTGAAAGTGTCCGGACTAGAAGGGGGGGAAAGTGTCCGGACTAGAAGGGGGTGAAAGTGTCCGGACTAGAAGGGGGTGAAAGTGTCCGGACTGGAAGGGGGGTGAAAGTGTCCGGACTGGAAGGGGATGAAAGTGTCTGGACTGGATGGGGGGAAAGTGTCCGGACTGGAATGGGGGGAAAGTGTCCGGACTGGAAGGGGATGAAAGTGTCCGGACTGGAAGGGGGATGAAAGTGACCGGACTGGATGGGGGGAAAGTGTCCGGACTGGAAGGGGGTGAAATTGTCCAGACTGGAAGGGGGGTGAAAGTGTCCGGACTGGAAAGGGGTGAAAGTGTCCGGACTGGAAGGGGGTGAAAGTGTTCGGACTGGAAGGGGGGGAAAGTGTCCGGACTGGAAGGGGGTGAAAGTGTCTGGACTGGAAGGGGTGGAAAGTGTCCGGAATGGAAGGGGATGAAAGTGTCCGGACTGGAAGGGGGTGAAAGTGTCCGGACTGGAATGGGGGGAAAGTGTCCGGACTGGAAGGGGATGAAAGTGTCCGGACTGGAAGGGGGATGAAAGTGTCCGGACTGGATGGGGGGAAAGTGTTCGGACTGGA
>NW_028321621.1:0-45162 GCF_062004578.1 Staurois parvus | reverse complement strand
ACTTGGATATTAGGTCAGTGATGTAGTTCGGGGCAGTATGGTGGACAGCTTTGTACGTCAGTGTTAGGATTTTGAATTTGATCCGTTGCGCAATCGGAAGCCAGTGGAGGGATTGGCAGAGGGGGGTGGAGGACACTGAGTGGAGGCCAGTGGAGGGATTGGCAGAGGGGGGTGGAGGACACTGAGTGGAGGCCAGTGGAGGGATTGGCAGAGGGGGGTGGAGGACACTGAGTGGAGGTCAGTGGAGAGATTGGCAGAGGGGGGTGGAGGACACTGAGTGGAGGCCAGTGGAGGGATTGGCAGAGGGGGGTGGAGGACACTGAGTGGAGGTCAGTGGAGAGATTGGCAGAGGGGGGTGGAGGACACTGAGTGGAGGCCAGTGGAGGGATTGGCAGAGGGGGGTGGTGGAGATGGAGCGGTTGGAAAGGTGAATGAGTCTGGCAGCCGTGTTCAGGATGGACTGAAGCGGGGATAGCCTGTGGCGAGGCAGGCCAGTGAGGAGGGAGTTGCAGTAGTCGAGTCGTGATATGATGAGGGAGTGGATGAGCTGTTTAGTGGTTTCTGGGGTTAGGAACGTGCGGATTTTGGCGATGTTGCGGAGGTGGAGTCTGCATGTTGCAGAGGCGGAGTCTGCATGTTGCGGAGGCGGAGTCTGCATGTTGCGGAGGCGGAGTCTGCATGTTGCGGAGGTGGAGTCTGCATGTTGCGGAGGTGGAGTCTGCATGTTGCGGAGGTGGAGTCTGCACGAGTTTGTTAAAGATTGGACTTGGGGCTGGAAGGATAGGTTGGAGTCCAGAATGACACCAAGTACTCTGGCCTGCAGGGCGGGTTTGATGGTGGCGTTGTTGGATGTGACGGAGAAATCAATGGGGGGTGGTGTCCGGGCTGGGGGGAAGACAAGAAACTCGGTTTTGGAGAGGTTCAATTTGAGGAAGTGGAGCGACATCCAGTCTGATATGTCGCTCAGTAGGTGTGTGATTCGGGCTGAGACCGAGGGGGTGAGGTGGGGGGCGGAGACTGAGGGGGTGAGGTGGGGGGTTGAGAGATAGATTTGTGTGTTCTCGGCATAGAGGTGGTAGTTGAAGCCGTGAGAGTGTATGAGTTGGCCAAGGGAGGAGGTGTAGATGGAGAAGAGAAGGGGCCCGAGGACAGAGCCTTGAGGGACCCCAACAGAGAGGGGGAGTGAGGGGGAGGTGGTAGCATTATAGGTAACGCTGAAAGAGCGCTGTGACAGGTAGGATGAGAGCCAGGAGAGAGCAGAATCTCTGAGGCCGAGGGAGTGTAGTTTTTTGAGGAGGAGGGGTGGTGGACTGTGTGGAAGGCTGCGGAGAGGTCTAGGAGTAGGAGCACTGAGTAGTGGCCATTAGCTTTGGCGGTTAGCAGGTCGTTGGAGTGTTTGAGTCAGGCGGTTTCGGTGGAGTGTAGGGGGGTTTCGGTGGAGTGTAGGGCGGTTTCGGTGGAGTGTAGGGCAGTTTTGGTGGAGTGTAGGGCGGTTTCGGTGGAGTGTAGGGCAGTTTCGGTGGAGTGTAGGGCGGTTTCGGTGGAGTGTAGGGCAGTTTCGGTGGAGTGTAGGGCGGTTTCGGTGGAGTGTAGGGGACGGAAGCCGGACTGTAGGGGATCGAGGAGGTTGTTGTCCATTGAGGTGAGAGCATAGGCGGGCGTAGACGAGGCGCTCGAGGAGTTTGGATGTAAATGGGAGCAGGGAGATGGGTCTGAGGTTGTTCGGGTCATTGGGGTCCAGGGAGGGCTTTTTTAAGTATGGGGGTGATGTGTGCATGTTTCAGAGGGGAGGGGAAAGTGCCGGAGGAGAGGGAGAGATTGAAGATGTGGGTGAGGGAGCGTAGGATGGAGGGGGAGGGAGGTCGTAGGAGTTGTGAGGGGATAGGGTCGAGGGGGCAGGTGGTGAGGTGGGCATCAGAGAGGATCTTGGAGACTTCCTCGATGGTAATAAGGTCAAAGGTGCGGAGTGTTGGGGGAGCTTCAGTATGAGGAATGTAGGGTGGGGGTGGAAGAGGAGGTCAGAGCAGTGGTGGGGCCGTGGGAGAGGGGTGATGAGGGGGTAGCTGAGTGAGGGTGAAGGGGGTTGGAGAGAGTTTGAGCAGCGACGAAATCCCTGCGGGTTAAGTCGAGGGGAGGGGGGATGAGGGGGTAGCTGTGATGGGCACTGATATCTGGAAATGATGGGCACTGATGGGGCAGCACTGATTGGGTAGCACTGATCAGTGTAGATGTCCCTCCCAGAACATGAAATCCCGTCACTTCCACATACAACAGACGGGGGGGGGGGGGGGGGGGGGCACAGCCCAGCCTGGCTCCGGGACCTTTCCTGTCCTCAGTCCTAGAGACGGTCTTCTTGCTGGGCTGATCTCCATGTTGTCTGGGGCCCAGAGATGATAGTCAGACGCAGGTTCTGCCCCCCCCATGGGTAGCTGGTCTCCTCCTCTCTGTGTCCTGCCCCCCCCCCCATGGGTAGCTGGTCTCCTCCCCTCTGTGTCCTGCCCCCCCATGGGTAGCTGGTCTCCTCCTCTCTGTGTCCTGCCCCCCCCATGGGTAGCTGGTCTCCTCCTCTCTGTGTCCTGCCCCCCCCCATGGGTAGCTGGTCGCCTCCTCTCTGTGTCCTGCCCCCCCATGGGTAGCTGGGTCTCCTCCTCTCTGTGTCCTGCCCCCCCCATGGGTAGCAGGTCTCCTCCTCTCTGTGTCCTGCCCCCCCATGGGTAACCAGCCTGCCTCCTCCTCTCTGTGTCCTGCCCTGTTCCCGTCTCCTCCCTGGGTCAGGTGTGGGGGTCTTGGTGGACCCCCGTTCAGCAGTAAAGCGACCGTCTCCCCCCCCCCGGCAGTGATTGGGTTAAGGTATCCTCCCTGGACTCTGTACCCCGGTATTCGGTCTCCTCCCTAGGCCCTGTACCCCGGTTCCCGTCTCCTCCCTGGGTCAGGTGTGGGGGTCTCAGTGGACCCCGTTCAGCAGTAAAATGATTGTCTTTACCCCGGGCAGTGATTGGGTTAAGGTATCCTCCCTGTACCCCTGTACCCCGTCTCCTCCCTGTACCCCGTCTCCTCCCTGTACCTCTGTTCCCGACTCCTCCCTGGGTCATGTGTGGGGGTCTCGGCGGACCCCCCGTTCAGCAGTAAAGCGATCGTCTCCCCCCCGGGCAGTGATCGGGTTAAGGTATCCTCCCTGTACCCCGGTATTCGGTCTCCTCCCTGTACCCCTGTTCCCGTCTCCTCCCTGGGTCATGTGTGGGGGTCTCGGCGGACCCCCGTTCAGCAGTAAAGCGATCGTCTCCCCCCCGGGCAGTGATCGGGTTAAGGTATCCTCCCTGTACCCCTGTACCCCATCTCCTCCCTGTACCCCGGTACCCCATCTCCTCCCTGTACCCCATCTCCTCACTATACCCCGGTACCCCGTCTCCTCCCTGTACCCCTGTTCCCGTCTCCTCCCTGGGTCATGTGTGGGGTCTCAGCGGACCCCCGTTCATCAGTAAAGCGATCGTCTCCCCCCCCGGGCAGTGATTGGGTTAAGGTATCCTCCCCGTACCCCTGTACCCCGTCTCCTCCCTGTACCCCGGTACCCCGTCTCCTCCCTGTACCCCGGTACCCCGTCTCCTCCCTGTACCCCTGTTCCCGTCTCCTCCCTGGGTCATGTGTGGGGGTCTCGGCGGACCCCCGTTCAGCAGTAAAGCGATCGTCTCCCCCCTGGGCAGTGATTGGGTTAAGGTATCCTCCCTGGACCCTGTACCGGGTCTCCTCCCTGTACCCCGTCTCCTCCCTGTACCCCGGTACCCCGTCTCCTCCCTGTACCCCGGTACCCCGTCTCCTCCCTGTACCCCTGTTCCCGTCTCCTCCCTGGGTCATGTGTGGGGGTCTCGGCGGACCCCCGTTCAGCAGTAAAGCGATCGTCTCCCCCCTGGGCAGTGATTGGGTTAAGGTATCCTCCCTGGACCCTGTACCGGGTCTCCTCCCTGTACCCCGTCTCCTCCCTGTACCCCGGTACCCCGTCTCCTCCCTGTACCCCTGTTCCCGTCTCCTCCCTGGGTCATGTGTGGGGGTCTCGGCAGACCCCCGTTCAGCAGTAAAGCGATTGTCCCTCCCCCCCCGGGCAGTGATTGGGTTAAGGTATCCTCCCTGGACCCTGTACCTGGTCTCCTCCCTGTACCCCGTCTCCTCCCTGTACCCCGGTACCCCGTCTCCTCCCTGTACCCCTGTTCCCGTCTCCTCCCTGGGTCATGTGTGGGGGTCTCGGCGGACCCCCGTTCAGCAGTAAAGCGATCGTCTCCCCCCCGGGCAGTGATTGGGTTAAGGTATCCTCCCTGGACCCTGTACCTGGTCTCCTCCCTGTACCCCGGTACCCCGTCTCCTCCCTGTATCCCTGTTCCCGTCTCCTCCCTGGGTCATGTGTGGGGGTCTCGGCAGACCCCCGTTCAGCAGTAAAGCGATCGTCCCTCCCCCCCGGGCAGTGATTGGGTTAAGGTATCCTCCCTGTACCCCGTCTCCTCCCTGTACCCCGGTACCCCGTCTCCTCCCTGTACCCCGTCTCCTCCCTGTACCCCGGTACCCCATCTCCTCCCTGTACCCCTGTTCCCGTCTCCTCCCTGGGTCATGTGTGGGGGTCTCGGCGGACCCCCGTTCAGCAGTAAAGCGATCGTCTCCCCCCCCGGGCAGTGATTGGGTTAAGGTATCCTCCCTGTACCCCGTCTCCTCCCTGTACCCCGGTACCCCGTCTCCTCCCTGTACCCCGGTACCCCGTCTCCTCCCTGTATCCCTGTTCCCGTCTCCTCCCTGGGTCATGTGTGGGGGTCTCGGCAGACCCCCGTTCAGCAGTAAAGCGATCGTCCCTCCCCCCCGGGCAGTGATTGGGTTAAGGTATCCTCCCTGTACCCCGTCTCCTCCCTGTACCCCGGTACCCCGTCTCCTCCCTGTACCCCGTCTCCTCCCTGTACCCCGGTACCCCATCTCCTCCCTGTTACCCCTGTTCCCGTCTCCTCCCTGGGTCATGTGTGGGGGTCTCGGCGGACCCCCGTTCAGCAGTAAAGCGATCGTCTCCCCCCCCGGGCAGTGATTGGGTTAAGGTATCCTCCCTGTACCCCCGTCTCCTCCCTGTACCCCGGTACCCCGTCTCCTCCCTGTACCCCGGTACCCCGTCTCCTCCCTGTATCCCTGTTCCCGTCTCCTCCCTGGGTCATGTGTGGGGGTCTCGGCAGACCCCCGTTCAGCAGTAAAGCGATCGTCCCTCCCCCCCGGGCAGTGATTGGGTTAAGGTATCCTCCCTGTACCCCGTCTCCTCCCTGTACCCCGGTACCCCGTCTCCTCCCTGTACCCCGTCTCCTCCCTGTACCCCGGTACCCCATCTCCTCCCTGTACCCCTGTTCCCGTCTCCTCCCTGGGTCATGTGTGGGGGTCTCGGCGGACCCCCGTTCAGCAGTAAAGCGATCGTCTCCCCCCCGGGCAGTGATTGGGTTAAGGTATCCTCCCTGTACCCCGTCTCCTCCCTGTACCCCGGTACCCCGTCTCCTCCCTGTACCCCGTCTCCTCCCTGTACCCCGGTACCCCGTCTCCTCCCTGTACCCCGTCTCCTCCCTGTACCCCGGTACCCCGTCTCCTCCCTGTACCCCGGTACCCCGTCTCCTCCCTGTACCCCTGTTCCCGTCTCCTCCCTGGGTCATGTGTGGGGGTCTCGGCGGACCCCCGTTCAGCAGTAAAGCGATCGTCTCCCCCCCCGGGCAGTGATTGGGTTAAGGTATCCTCCCTGGACCCTGTACCTGGTCTCCTCCCTGTACTCCGTCTCCTCCCTGTACCCCGGTACCCCGTCTCCTCCCTGTACCCCGGTACCCCGTCTCCTCCCTGTACCCCTGTTCCCGTCTCCTCCCTGGGTCATGTGTGGGGTTCTCAGCGGACCCCCGTTCAGCAGTAAAGCGATCGTCTCCCCCCCCGGGCAGTGATTTGGTTTAGGTATCCTCCCTGTACCCCGTCTCCTCCCTGTACCCCGGTACCCCGTCTCCTCCCTGTACCCCGTCTCCTCCCTGTACCCCAGTACCCGTCTCCTCCCTGTACCCCTGTTCCCGTCTCCTCCCTGGGTCATGTGTGGGGGTCTCGGCGGACCCCCGTTCAGCAGTAAAGCGATCGTCTCCCCCCCCGGGCAGTGATTGGGTTAAGGTATCCTCCCTGGCAGGATCTGGGCTCTCGGGTGTCTCTGGGATCCTACAATCGCCCGCTTCATCTGTGAATTAGTTGTAATCCAATCGAGCGTGTCCTCCCGTCCTCGGCCCATGACGGCCAATGTTGTCTTCATCTGTAAGTGAGTCTGAGAGATGTCAACAGAGAGCTGTGGGAACGTAAAGCCGCCATATGAAAGATTTAGCAGCGGGAGGGGAGGGGGGGCGCTATGTGGGGGGAGATCTGACGCCATTCACTCATTAGTGTCAGCGCACCTCTCATCACCTGGCCTCGGCCTATGTGGGTGATATGCCGCAATCCGCACAGCCATACATGGCGCTAAAGGGTCACTCCACCCAAAAGTGATACTTCAGGTATAGAGTGGGGGGCTGGGCCCCCAAAGCTTTCCTATAGGGGACCCCAGGGTGGAGCTCCTCCTGCCATAGTCCCTGCTCTGATGCTGATCCCTTCTCCAGCTCTGGCAGGGACTTCCGTTCCAGGCGGCTTCTGGAACCTTCCGAAGAAGGAAAATCCAACCAGACGTGAGGATAGCAAGGCTCTGATTCCTAACCCTAAGACCCCCAAGTGCCGGGGGTGTCATTCTTCTGGGACCCCTAAGTCTCAGGGTGTCATTGTTCTGGACCCCCAAGTGTCAGGGTGTCATTGTTCTGGGACCCCCAAGTGCCGGGGGTGTCATTCTTCTGGGACCCCTAAGTCTCAGGGTGTCATTGTTCTGGGACCCCCAAGTGTCAGGGTGTCATTGTTCTGGACCCCCAAGTGTCAGGGTGTCATTGTTCTGGGACCCCCAAGTGTCAGGGTGTCATTGTTCTGGGACCCCCAAGTGTCAGGGTGTCATTGTTCTGGGACCCCAAGTCTCAGGGTGTCATTGTTCTGGGACCCCAAGTCTCAGGGTGTCATTGTTCTGGGACCCCAAGTGTCGGGGTGTTATTGTTCTGGACCCCCAAGTGTCAGGGCGTCATTGTTCTGGGACCCCCAAGTGTCAGGGTGTTATTGTTCTGGACCCCCAAGTGTCAGGGTGTCATTGTTCTGGGACCCCCAAGTCTCAGGGTGTCATTGTTCTGGGACCCCAAGTGTCAGGGTGTTATTGTTCTGGACCCCCAAGTCTCAGGGTGTCATTGTTCTGGACCCCCAAGTGTCAGGGTGTCATTGTTCTGGGATCCCAAAGTGTCAGGGTGTCATTGTTCTGGGATCCCAAAGTGTCAGGGTGTCATTGTTCTGGGACCCCCAAGTGTCAGGGTGTCATTGTTCTGGGACCCCCAAGTGTCAGGGCGTTATTGTTCTGGACCTCCAAGTGTCAGGGCGTCATTATTCTGGGACCCCCAAGTGTCAGGGCGTCATTGTTCTGGGACCCCAAAGTGTCAGGGCGTCATTGTTCTGGGACCCCCAAGTGTCAGGGTGTCATTGTTCTGGACCCCCAAGTGTCAGGGCGTCATTATTCTGGGACCCCCAAGTGTCAGGGCGTCATTGTTCTGGGACCCCCAAGTGTCAGGGCGTCATTGTTCTGGGATCCCAAAGTGTCAGGGTGTCATTGTTCTGGGATCCCAAAGTGTCAGGGTGTCATTGTTCTGGGACCCCCAAGTGTCAGGGTGTCATTGTTCTGGACCCCCAAGTGTCAGGGCGTCATTATTCTGGGACCCCCAAGTGTCAGGGCGTCATTGTTCTGGGACCCCCAAGTGTCAGGGCGTCATTGTTCTGGGATCCCAAAGTGTCAGGGTGTCATTGTTCTGGACCCCCAAGTGTCAGGGCGTCATTATTCTGGGACCCCCAAGTGTCAGGGTGTCATTGTTCTGGGATCCCAAAGTGTCAGGGTGCCATTGTTCTGGACCCCAAAGTGTCAGGGTGTCATTGTACTTGGACCCCCAAGTCTGATCACTGGGGGAGGAGACTGAGGAAATGCCGCCTCCTTCTTCTACAAAGTTACAATGTACAGTCTGATCACTGGGGGAGGAGACTGAGGAAATGCCTCCTCCCCCTTCTACAAAGTTACAATGTACAGTCTGATCACTGGGGGAGGGGAGACTGAGGAAATGCCTCCTCCCCCTTCTACAAAGTTACAATGTACAGTCTGATCACTGGGGGAGGGAGACTGAGGAAATGACTCCTCCTCCTTCTACAAAGTTACAATGTACAGTCTGATCACTGGGGGAGGGGAGACTGAGGAAATGCCGCCTCCTTCTTCTACAAAGTTACAATGTACAGTCTGATCACTGGGGGAGGAGACTGAGGAAATGCCTCCTCCCCCTTCTACAAAGTTACAATGTACAGTCTGATCACTGGGGGAGGGAGACTGAGGAAATGACGCCTCCTTCTTCTACAAAGTTACAATGTACAGTCTGATCACTGGGGGAGGATAGACTGAGGAAATGACTCCTCCTCCTTCTACAAAGTTACAATGTACAGTCTGATCACTGGGGGAGGAGAGACTGAGGAAATGCCGCCTCCTCCTTCTACAAAGTTACAATGTACAGTCTGATCACTGGGGGAGGAGAGACTGGTGTAGGCGGAGTCCTGAACTGGCGATGTGTTGGGATTGGTCCATGCAGATGGGTGACAGGTCCTCTTGGAGGTTCGGCTCGTCTCCTTGTCAGTACAATCTGTATCTTCGTCTTCATTTCCCGGCTTCTTATCTCCCGCCGCTTAATTAATTGCGTTTTATCGTCTTGCGCTGACCTGGCGCTCCGGGCGGAGAATTAGCTGCATTCATGCCGAGGAGATTACTGGAGTGAAATGATTCGCTGCGTCCTTCAGTGTCTCCTCTTCAATATTTCATGTGAGGAGAAAAGAAAACTTCGCTCTGCCGATCGATGATCCCCACAGAGGATGAACCCCACAGAGGATGATCCCCACAGAGGATGAACCCCACAAAGGATGATCCCCACAGAGGATGAACCCCACAGAGGATGAACCCCACAGAGGATGATCCCCACAGAGGATGATCCCCACAGAGGATGAACCCCACAGAGGATGATCCCCACAGAGGATGAACCCCACAGAGGATGATCCCCACAGAGGATGAACCCCACAAAGGATGAACCCCACAGAGGATGATCCCCACAGAGGATGAACCCCACAGAGGATGTACCCCACAGAGGATGAACCCCACAGAGGATGAACCCCACAGAGGATGTACCCCACAGAGGATGAACCCCACAGAGGATGAACCCCACAGAGGATGTACCCCACAGAGAACGATCCCCACAGAGGACGATCCCCACAGAGAACGATCCCCACAGAGGACGAACCCCACAGAGGACGATCCCCACAGAGGACGATCCCCACAGAGGATGAACCCCACAGAGGATGATCCCCACAGAGGATGATCCCCACAGAGGATGATGCCCACAGAGGATGAACCCCACAGAGGATGATCCCCACAGAGGATGTACCCCACAGAGGATGATCCCCACAAAGGATGATCCCACAAAGGATGAACCCCACAGAGGATGAACCCCACAGAGGATGAACCCCACAAAGGATGATCCCCACAGAGGATGTACCCCACAGAGGATGATCCCCACAGAGGATGAACCCCACAGAGGATGAACCCCACAGAGGATGATCCCCACAGAGGATGAACCCCACAGAGGATGATCCCCACAAAGGATGATCCCCACAAAGGATGAACCCCACAGAGGATGAACCCCACAGAGGATGAACCCCACAAAGGATGATCCCCACAGAGGATGAACCCCACAGAGGATGATCCCCACAGAGGATGAACCCCACAGAGGATGATCCCCACAAAGGATGATCCCCACAGAGGATGTACCCCACAGAGGATGAACCCCACAGAGGATGATCCCCACAGAGGATGAACCCCACAGAGGATGATCCTCACAGAGGATGTACCCCACAGAGGATGATCCCCACAGAGGATGATCCCCACAGAGAATGAACCCCACAGAGGATGATCCCCACAGAGGATGAACCCCACAGAGGATGAACCCCACAGAGGATGTACCCCACAGAGGATGTACCCCACAGAGGATGAACCCCACAGAGGATGTACCCCACAGGGGATGAACCCCACAGAGGATGTACCCCACAGAGAACGATCCCCACAGAGAACGATCCCCACAGAGGACGATCCTCACAGAGAACGATCCCCACAGAGAATTTATCCCCACAGAGGATGTACCCCACAGAGGATGTACCCCACAGAGGATGATCCCCACAGAGGATGAACCCCACAGAGGATGATCCCCACAGAGGATGATCCCCACAGAGGATGATCCCCACAGAGGATGAACCCCACAGAGGATGATCCCCACAGAGGATGAACCCCACAAAGGATGATCCCCACAGAGGATGAACCCCACAGAGGATGATCCCCACAGAGGATGAACCCCACAGAGGATGAACCCCACAGAGGATGAACCCCACAGAGGATGAACCCCACAAAGGATGATCCCCACAGAGGATGATCCCCACAGAGGATGAACCCCACAAAGGATGATCCCCACAGAGGATGAACCCCACAGAGGATGAACCCCACAGAGGATGATCCCCACAGAGGATGAACCCCACAGAGGATGTACCCCACAAAGGATGATCCCCACAGAGGATGAACCCCACAAAGGATGATCCCCACAGAGGATGATCCCCACAGAGGATGAACCCCACAGAGGATGATCCCCACAGAGGATGAACCCCACAGAGGATGATCCCCACAGAGGATGATCCCCACAGAGGATGAACCCCACAGAGGATGATCCCCACAGAGGATGATCCCCACAGAGGATGAACCCCACAGAGGATGATCCCCACAGAGGATGAACCCCACAGAGGATGAACCCCACAGAGGATGTACCTCACAGAGGATGAACCCCACAGAGGATGTACCCCACAGAGGATGATCCCCACAGAGGATGAACCCCACAGAGGATGATCCCCACAGAGGATGAACCCCACAGAGGATGATCCCCACAGAGGATGAACCCCACAGAGGATGATCCCCACAGAGGATGAACCCCACAGAGGATGTACCCCACAAAGGATGATCCCCACAGAGGATGAACCCCACAAAGGATGATCCCCACAGAGGATGAACCCCACAGAGGATGTACCCCACAGAGGATGATCCCCACAGAGGATGTACCCCACAGAGGATGAACCCCACAAAGGATGATCCCCACAGAGGATGATCCCCACAGAGAATGAACCCCACAGAGGATGAACCCCACAAAGGATGATCCCCACAGAGGATGAACCCCACAGAGAATGATCCCCACAGAGGATGATCCCCACAGAGGATGAACCCCACAAAGGATGATCCCCACAGAGGATGATCCCCACAGAGGATGATCCCCACAGAGGATGAACCCCACAGAGGATGTACCCCACAGAGGATGATCCCCACAGAGGATGAACCCCACAAAGGATGATCCCCACAGAGGATGAACCCCACAGAGGATGTACCCCACAGAGGATGAACCCCACAGAGGATGTACCCCACAGAGGATGAACCCCACAGAGGATGTACCCCACAGAGGATGATCCCCACAGAGGATGATCCCCACAGAGGATGAACCCCACAGAGGATGAACCCCACAGAGGATGATCCCCACAGAGGATGTACCCCACAGAGGATGAACCCCACAGAGGATGTACCCCACAGAGGATGATCCCCACAGAGGATGAACCCCACAGAGGATGTACCCGACAGAGGATGATCCCCACAGAGGATGAACCCCACAGAGGATGATCCTCACAGAGGATGAACCCCACAGATGAACCCCACAGAGGATGTACCTCACAGAGGATGAACCCCACAGAGGATGATCCTCACAGAGGATGTACCCCACAGAGGATGAACCCCACAGAGGATGATCCTCACAGAGGATGTACCCCACAGAGGATGATCCTCACAGAGGATGTACCCCACAGAGGATGATCCCCACAGAGGATGATCCCCACAGAGGATGTACCCCACAGAGGATGAACCCCACAGAGGATGTACCCCACAGAGGATGAACCCCACAGAGGATGTACCCCACAGAGGATGATCCCCACAGAGGATGTACCCCACAGAGAATGATCCCCACAGAGAATTTATCCCCACAGAGGATGATCACCACAGAGGATGATCACCACAGAGGATGTACCCCACAGAGGATGTACCCCACAGAGGATGATCCCCACAGAGGATGAACCCCACAGAGAATTTATCCCCACAGAGGATGTTCCCCACAGAGGATGTACCCCACAGAGAATGATCCCCACAGAGGATGTACCCCACAGAGGATGTACCCCACAGAGGATGATCCCCACAGAGAATGATCCCCACCGCCTGCTCTAGGCATGGAAGGTGTCCTCCGGTGGGGGAGTGTCAGATCCTCCATCAGGATTTGATTGCGGTTTGTGACCCCATTGAGGGGGGGGGGCTTCATTTCCTGCTGTGTCACTGGGACAGGAAGTGACACGCTCTATCCATGTATCACCCAATCAGATCCCTCTGTAGCCAATCAGGATAGCTGTTGGTAGAGATTGTACAATCAGATTGTAGGCTAGGGGGTGTCCATCAGTCTATGAAATGTAAAAACGTCTTCATACTAACGTGAGCAATGTCCGTTTACTCTCCTGGCAGCCAGGACCTGTACCATCCTCTTCCAATCTATGACAAGGTTGCAGCGCTAAAAGTGAGACCTTCACTGTACAGAGGTCATAACCCTACGTGAGGAGGACACAACATTCCCTGTCTGGTTGGTTGTCCCCAGCAACAGCAATATGGCCTCCACACTGGACTAAACGTATCGACTCCAACCCACGTCCTTCGGATACACCACCTGTGCAGAGACCTCAGACCGGGCATTGGAGCTGAAGATAGGCAACATACAGGAAGAGGTCTCATCAGACAGCTTCCATGAGTTCCTGTAGGAGGCGCTTTAGTTCCCATAGAGTGATCACACCTGAAGAACAGCGGAGAGTCCCTTATTGTTCATTAGATGTCCATGACCGGCAAATAATCCACCAGAGGCACAACAGAGTCCATGACCAGCAAATAATCCACCAGAGGCACAACAGAGTCCATTACCAGCAAATAATCCACCAGAGGCACAACAGAGTCCATGACCGGCAAATAATCCACCAGAGACAGCACAGAGTCCATTACCAGCAAATAATCCACCAGAGGCACAACAGAGTCCATTACCAGCAAATAATCCACCAGAGGCACAACAGAGTCCATGACCAGCAAATAATCCATCAGAGACACAACAGAGTCCATGACCAACAAATAATCCACCAGAGACAGCACAGGGTCCATGACCAGCAAATAATCCACCAGAGGCACAACAGAGTCCATGACCGGCAAATAATCCACCAGAGGCACAACAGAGTCCATGACCGGCAAATAATCCACCAGAGACAGCACAGAGTCCATGACCAGCAAATAATCCACCAGAGGCACAACAGAGTCCATGACCGGCAAATAATCCACCAGAGACAGCACAGAGTCCATAACCAGCAAATAATCCACCAGAGGCACAACAGAGTCCATTACCAGCAAATAATCCACCAGAGGCACAACAGAGTCCATGACCAGCAAATAATCCATCAGAGACACAACAGAGTCCATGACCAACAAATAATCCACCAGAGACAGCACAGGGTCCATGACCAGCAAATAATCCACCAGAGGCACAACAGAGTCCATGACCGGCAAATAATCCACCAGAGACAGCACAGAGTCCATTACCAGCAAATAATCCACCAGAGGCACAACAGAGTCCATAACCAGCAAATAATCCATCAGAGACACAACAGAGTCCATGACCAGCAAATAATCCACCAGAGACAGCACAGAGTCCATGACCAGCAAATAATCCACCAGAGACAGCACAGGGTCCATGACCAGCAAATAATCCACCAGAGGCACAACAGAGTCCATGACCGGCAAATAATCCACCAGAGACAGCACAGAGTCCATTACCAGCAAATAATCCACCAGAGGCACAACAGAGTCCATAACCAGCAAATAATCCATCAGAGACACAACAGAGTCCATGACCAGCAAATAATCCACCAGAGGCACAACAGAGTCCATGACCGGCAAATAATCCACCAGAGGCACAACAAAGTCCATGACCGGCAAATAATCCACCAGAGACAGCACAGAGTCCATGACCAGCAAATAATCCACCAGAGACAGCACAGAGTCCATGACCAGCAATTAATCCACCAGAGGCACAACAGAGTCCATGACCAACAAATAATCCATCAGAGACAGCACAGAGTCCATGACCGGCAAATAATCCACCAGAGACAGCACAGAGTCCATGACCAGCAAATAATCCACCAGAGGCACAACAGAGTCCATGACCGGCAAATAATCCATCAGAGACAGCACAGGGTCCATGACCGGCAAATAATCCACCAGAGGCACAACAGAGTCCATGACCAGCAAATAATCCACCAGAGGCACAACAGAGTCCATGACCGGCAAATAATCCACCAGAGACAGCACAGAGTCCATTACCAGCAAATAATCCACCAGAGACAGCACAGAGTCCATGACCAGCAATTAATCCACCAGAGGCACAACAGAGTCCATGACCAACAAATAATCCATCAGAGACAGCACAGAGTCCATGACCAGCAAATAATCCACCAGAGGCACAACAGAGTCCATGACCAGCAAATAATTCACCAGAGGCACAACAGAGTCCATGACCGGCAAATAATCCATCAGAGACAGCACAGGGTCCATGACCGGCAAATAATCCACCAGAGGCACAACAGAGTCCATGACCAGCAAATAATCCACCAGAGGCACAACAGAGTCCATGACCGGCAAATAATCCACCAGAGACAGTGCAGAGTCCATGACCAGCAAATAATCCACCAGAGACAGCACAGAGTCCATGACCAGCAAATAATCCACCAGAGGCACAACAGAGTCCATGACCAGCAAATAATCCATCAGAGACAGCACAGGGTCCATGACCGGCAAATAATCCACCAGAGGCACAACAGAGTGCATGACCAGCAAATAATCCACCAGAGGCACAACAGAGTCCATGACCGGCAAATAATCCACCAGAGACACAACAGAGTCCATGACCAGCAAATAATCCACCAGAGACAGCACAGAGTCCATGACCAGCAAATAATCCACCAGAGGCACAACAGAGTCCATGACCGGCAAATAATCCACCAGAGGCACAACAGAGTCCATGACCGGCAAATAATCCACCAGAGGCACAACAGAGTCCATGACCGGCAAATAATCCACCAGAGGCACAACAGAGTCCATGACTGGCAAATAATCCACCAGAGGCACAACAGAGTCCATGACCGGCAAATAATCCACCAGAGGCACAACAGAGTCCATGACCGGCAAATAATCCACCAGAGACAGCACAGAGTCCATGACCGGCAAATAATCCACCAGAGACAGCACAGAGTCCATGACAGGCAAATAATCCACCAGAGGCACAACAGAGTCCATGACCGGCAAATAATCCACCAGAGGCACAACAGAGTCCATGACCGGCAAATAATCCACCAGAGGCACAACAGAGTCCATGACCGGCAAATTTTCCACCAGAGACAGCACAGAGTCCACGACCAGCAAATAATCCACCAGAGACAGCACAGAGTCCATGACCGGCAAATAATCCACCAGAGGCACAACAGAGTCCATGACCGGCAAATAATCCACCAGAGACAGCACAGAGTCCATGACCGGCAAATAATCCACCAGAGACAGCACAGAGTCCATGACCGGCAAATAATCCACCAGAGACACAACAGAGTCCATGACCGGCAAATAATCCACCAGAGGCACAACAGAGTCCATGACCAGCAAATAATCCACCAGAGGCACAACAGAGTCCATGACCGGCAAATTATCCACCAGAGACAGCACAGAGTCCACGACCAGCAAATAATCCACCAGAGACAGCACAGAGTCCATGACAAGCAAATAATCCACCAGAGGCACAACAGAGTCCATGACCGGCAAATAATCCACCAGAGGCACAACAGAGTCCATGACCGGCAAATTATCCACCAGAGACAGCACAGAGTCCATGACCGGCAAATTATCCACCAGAGACAGCACAGAGTCCATGACCAGCAAATAATCCACCAGAGGCACAACAGAGTCCATGACCGGCAAATAATCCACCAGAGGCACAACAGAGTCCATGACCAGCAAATAATCCATCAGAGACAGCACAGGGTCCATGACCGGCAAATAATCCACCAGAGGCACAACAGAGTCCATGACCAGCAAATAATCCACCAGAGGCACAACAGAGTCCATGACCGGCAAATAATCCACCAGAGGCACAACAGAGTCCATGACCGGCAAATAATCCACCAGAGACAGCACAGAGTCCATGACCAGCAAATAATCCACCAGAGACAGCACAGAGTCCATGACCAGCAAATAATCCACCAGAGACAGCACAGAGTACATGACAGGCAAATAATCCACCAGAGGCACAACAGAGTCCATGACCAGCAAATAATCCACCAGAGGCACAACAGAGTCCATGACCAGCAAATAATCCACCAGAGGCACAACAGAGTCCATGACCGGCAAATAATCCACCAGAGGCACAACAGAGTCCATGACCGGCAACTAATCCACCAGAGACAGCACAGAGTCCATGACCAGCAAATAATCCACCAGAGACAGCACAGAGTCCATGACCGGCAAATAATCCACCAGAGACAGCACAGGGTCCATGACCGGCAAATAATCCACCAGAGGCACAACAGAGTCCATGACCAGCAAATAATCCACCAGAGACACAACAGAGTCCATGACCGGCAAATAATCCACCAGAGACAGCACAGGGTCCATGGCCGGCAAATAATCCACCAGAGGCACAACAGAGTCCATGACCAGCAAATAATCCACCAGAGGCACAACAGAGTCCATGACCAGCAAATAATCCACCAGAGACACAACAGAGTCCATGACCAGCAAATAATCCACCAGAGGCACAACAGAGTCCATGACCGGCAAATAATCCACCAGAGGCACAACAGAGTCCATGACCGGCAAATAATCCACCAGAGACAGCACAGAGTCCATGACCGGCAAATAATCCACCAGAGACAGCACAGAGTCCATGACCAGCAAATAATCCACCAGAGACAGCACAGGGTCCATGGCCGGCAAATAATCCACCAGAGACAGCATAGAGTCCATGACCAGCAAATTATCCACCAGAGACAGCACAGGGTCCATGGCCGGCAAATAATCCACCAGAGGTAGCGCAGATTCCACGACTGGCCAAGATCCTATAAGGCTTTCAGTCCATCCTTGGTAGTTAGGAGTCCTCGGGTTCCCCACCCAGGAACCCCAAATGCCCCCCCCCCCAGATGGGAGGTGGAGATTTAAGAAGAACACACTGTGATTCCTGGTGGAGATCTGAGAAGAACACACTGTGATTCCTGGTGGAGGTGGAGATCTGATAACACACTGTGATTTCTGGTGGAGGTGGAGGTGGAGATCTGAGAAGAACACACTGTTATTCCTGGTGGAGATGTGAGAAGAACACACTGATTCGTGGTGGAGATCTGAGAAGAACACACTGTGATTCCTGGTGGAGATGTGAGAAGAACACACTGATTCATGGTGGAGATCTGAGAAGAACACACTGTGATTCCTGGTGGAGGTGGAGATCTGAGAACACACTGTTATTCCTGGTGGACAACTGAGGAGAACACACTGTGATTCCTGGTGGAGGTAGAGATCTGAGAAGAACACACTGATTCATGGTGGAGAACTGAGAAGAACACACTGATTCGTGGTGGACAACTGAGTAGAACACATTGTTCTTCCTGGTGGAGGTGGAGATCTGAGAACACACTGTGATTCCTGGTGGAGGTGGAGATCTGAGAACACACTGTGATTTCTGGTGGAGTTGGAGATCTGAGAACACAGTGTGATTCCTGGTGGAGGTGGAGATCTGAGAAGAACACACTGATTCATGGTGGAAAACTGAGAAGAACACACTGATTCGTGGTGGAGATCTGAGAAGAACACACTGATTCGTGGTGGAGATCTGAGAAGAACACACTGATTCATGGTGAAGATCTGAGAAGAACACACTGTGATTCCTGGTGGAGGTTGAGATCTGAGAAGAACACAATGTGATTCATAGGGGAGGCGGAGATCTGAGAACACACTGTGATTCCTGGTGGAGGTGGAGATCTGAGAAGAACACATTGATTCTTGGAGGAGATCTCAGAAAAACGCACTGATTCTTGGAGGAGATCTGAGAAGTACATACTGATTCTTGGAGGAATCTGAGAAGAACACACTGATTTGTGGTGGAGATCTGGGAAGAACACACTGATTCCTGGTGGAGGTGGAGATCTGAGAAGAATGCACTGATTCTCGGAGGAGATCTGAGAAGAACACACTGATTCTTGGAGGAGATCTGAGAAGAACACACTGATTCATGGAGGATATCTGAGAAGAACACACTGATTCTCAGAGGAGATCTGAGAAGAACACACTGATTCTCAGAAGAAATCTGAGAAGAACACACTGATTCTTGAAGGAGATCTGAGAAGAACACACTGATTCTCAGAGGAGATCTGAGAAGAACACACTGATTCTCAGAAGAAATCTGAGAAGAACACACTGATTCTTGAAGGAGATCTGAGAAGAACACACTGATTCTTGGAGGAGATCTGAGAACAACACACTGATTCGTGGTGAAGATCTGAGAAGAACACATTGTGATCTTCTTCACCGAGGGACGTTTTGTGCCATTTGCATTTTATGACTTCCTTTCTGTTGTGTGGTCATCACGTTTGGTGAGGGAGGAATATTGGGAGCACACAGCAGGACGATTATCATTTAGGACCTCTCTGTACAAGGCATGTCTCACTTTTAGTGCTGCAGCCTTGTCATAGATCTATATGGTCATATTATATACCCCGATAGAGCTCATAGAAGGATCTCGGCTTTCCTCTTTGGCTCTCCTATGATTCTCCTTGAATCTGCTCCGGGGATCCACCACCATCCGCCCTGTAGACTACCCGGTGCTTGCTCTGGTCGGTAACTCTGACCCGTTCTGTCATTTCAGGTGTTCTGCCAGCTCAGGGAAGATTCGCCTACAAACTGATGAACGACCTTTTTGTGAATTACTCCAACGCTCTGCGCCCGGTGGATGATATGGACAAGGCGATGAACGTCACCCTTCAGGTCACTCTGTCCCAGATCATCGACATGGTAGAGTCACTGCCGAAAATGATGGTGGGGGTGGTGGGAACCTTGGTCTGTGAAGTGTGTTGGGGCCCCCTTAGTATTTTTGTACGGGATGCAATGGATAGGTGGAGGGGGGAACTCAGAATGTGGAATCATTGGTCAGATCCCATCACCTCTCCTCTATGTATCATGGTGTCACTGGTCCCTGATGGTGTCACCTGACAGAGGTGAAGTGAAAACATCTGGTGAATATCAGATTTGGGGTCACCATAGATGGTCGTATTTGTAAAGTAATAAATGTGCCATTCACTGGTGGTGAATCATTCGTTGTAGAGTAAGACACATTCACAGCTTTGCAATCTACTCTGTGGTGTTTTTATCACATGGTGCTGGAAGTCGGTCATTTTATGGTGTCAGGATGAAAAAATCTTCAAAATCCTCCAAAATGCCTCCAAAACACCAACAGACTGTATAAGAAGGTTAAACTTTTTTTAAAGTTTTGGATGGAGTAAGGAGGGGTTAGAACCTCTGTCATCCGTGTCCCCTCTGAGGAGATTCACCCTCTCTGTGTGTCCTGGTGTCACCAATATAACGGAGGACAGAAACTGATGAGAAGTGTAAGAGTTGTCACCAGAAGAGGAAATGAAGGGAAATCCTCCAATGGGGACACCTCTTCTGGTGACAACTAAGAGAGGAATTTCTTCACTATGGAAAGATTTACTGCAAATTTCCCCGTACACCAATTTCTTCTTACCCCCCAACGCCCATGTCTCACCTCTGCAACTCTTCCCTATCCAGGAACGATGGACTGACATTGAAAGACAAAAAGGTGGGGTGGACTGACATTGAAGGACACAAAGATGGGGTGGGGTGGGGTGGACTGACCTTGAAGGACACAAAGGTGGGGTGGAGTGGTGTGGGGTGGACTGACATTGAAGGACACAAATGTGGGGTGGGGTGGACTGACCTTGAAGGACACAAATGTGGGGTGGGGTGGGGTGGACTGACCTTGAAGGACACAAAGGTGGGGTGGACTGACATTGAAGGACACAAAAATGGGGTGTGGTGGGGTGGACTGACATTGAAGAACACAAAGGTGGGGTGGACTGACATTGAAGGACACAAATGTGGGGTGGGATGGAGTGGGGTGGGGTGGACTAACATTTAAGGACACAAACGTGGGGTGGGGTGGACTGACATTGAAGGACACAAAGGTGGGGTGGGGTGGGGTGGACTGACATTGAAGGACACAAAGGTGGGGTGGGGTGGGGTGGACTGACATTGAAGGACACAAAGGTGGGGTGGACTGACATTGAAGAACACAAAAGTGGGGTGGGGTGGAGTGGACTGATATTGAAGGACACAAAGGTGGGGTGGGGTGGACTGACCTTGAAGGACACAAAAGTGGGGTGGAGTGGTGTGGGGTGGGGTGGACTGACATTGAAGGACACAAAGGTAGGGTGGGGTGGGGTGGACTGCCACTGAAGGACACAAAGGTGGAGTGGGGTGGATTGGACTGACATTAAAGGACACAAAGGTGGGGTGGGGTGGACTGACATTGAAGGACACAAAGGTGGGGTGGGGTGGACTAACATTGAAGGACACAAAGGTGGGGTGGGGTGGACTGACATTGAAGGTCACAAAGGTGGGATGGGGTGGACTGACATTGAGGGACACAAAGGTGGGGTGGACTGACATTGAAGAACACAAAGGTGGGGTGGGGTGGGGTGGAATGGACTGAAATTGAAGGACACAAAGGTGGGGTGGGGTGGACTGACCTTGAAGGACACAAAGGTGGGGTGGGGTGGACTGACATTGAAGGACACAAAGGTGGGGTGGGGTGGACTGACATTGAAGAACACAAAGGTGGGGTGGGGTGGAGTGGACTGAAATTGAAGGGCACAAAGGTGGGGTGGGGTGGGGTGGGGTGGGGTGGAGTGGACTGACATTGAAGTACACAAAGGTGGGGTGGAGTGGGGTGGACTGACCTTGAAGGACACAAAGGTGGGGTGGAGTGGTGTGGGGTGGACTGACATTGAAGGACACAAAGGTGAGGTGGGGTGGACTGACATTGAAGGACACAAAGGTGAGGTGGGGTGGACTGACATTGAAGGACACAAAGGTGGGGTGGGGTGGACTGACATTGAAGAACATAACGGTGGGGTGGAGTGGACTGACATTGAAGGACACAAGGGTGGGGTGGGGTGGGGTGGGGTGGACTGACATTGAAGGACACAAAGGTAGGGTGGGGTGGACTGACATTGAAGAACACAAAGGTGGGGTGGGGTGGAGTGGACTGAAATTGAAGGACACAAAGGTGGGGTGGACTGACCTTGAAGGACACAAAGGTGGGGTGGTGTGAGGTGGCGTGGGGTGGAGTGGACTGACATTGAAGAACACAAAGGTGGGGTGGACTGACATTGAAGGACACAAAGGTGGGGTGGGGTGGACTGACCTTGAAGGGCACAAAGGTGGGGTGGGGTGGACTGACATTGAAGAACACAAAGGTGGGGTGGGGTGGACTGGACTGACATTGAAGGACACAAATGTGGGGTGGAGTGGACTGACCTTGAAGGACACAAAGGTGGGGTGGAGTGGTGTGGGGTGGACTGACATTGAAGGACACAAAGGTGTGGTGGACTGACATTGAAGGACACAAAGGTGGGGTGGGGTGGACTGACATTGAAGAACATAACGGTGGGATGGAGTGGACTGGCATTGAAGGACACAAAGGTGGGGTGGGGTGGACTGACATTGAAGGACACAAAGGTGGGGTGGACTGACATTGAAGGACACAAAGGTGGGGTGGGGTGGACTGACATTGAAGGACACAAAGGTGGGGTGAACTGACATTGAAGGATACAAAAGTGGGGTGGACTGACATTGAAGGACACAAAGGTGGGGTGGGGTGGGGTGGGATGGACTGACATTGAAGGACACAAAGGTGGGATGGGGTTGACTGACATTGAAGGACACAAAGGTGAGGTGGGGTGGACTGACATTGAAGAACACAAAGGTGGGGTGGGGTGGACTGACATTGAAGAACACAAAGGTGGTGTGGGGTGGAGTGGACTGACATTGAAGGACACAAAGGTAGGGTGGACTGACCTTGAAGGACACAGGTGGGGTGGGGTGGAGTGGACTGACATTGAAGGACACAAAGGTGGGGTGGGGTGGACTGACCTTGAAGGACACAAAGGTGGGGTGGAGTGGTGCGGGGTGGACTGACATTGAAGGACACAAAGGTTTGGTGGGGTGGACTGACATTCAAGGACACAAGGTTGGGGTGGAGTGGTGTGTGGTGGGGTGGACTGACTTTGAAGGACACAAAGGTGGGGTGGGGTGGACTGACATTGAAGGACACAAAGGTGGGGTGGGATGGAGTGGGGTGAGGTGGACTATCATTGAAGGACAAAAGGTGGGGTGGGGTGGACTGACATTGAAGGACACAAAGGTGGGGTGGGGTGAGGTGGACTGACATTGAAGGACACAAAGGTGGGGTGGAGTGGTGTGGGGTGGACTGACATTGAAGGACACAAATGTGGGGTGGGGTGGACTGACCTTGAAGGACACAAATGTGGGGTGGGGTGGGGTGGACTGACCTTGAAGGACACAAAGGTGGGGTGGACTGACATTGAAGGACACAAAAATGGGGTGTGGTGGGGTGGACTGACATTGAAGAACACAAAGGTGGGGTGGACTGACATTGAAGGACACAAATGTGGGGTGGGATGGAGTGGGGTGGGGTGGACTAACATTTAAGGACACAAAAGTGGGGTGGAGTGGACTGACATTGAAGGACACAAAGGTGGGGTGGGGTGGGGTGGACTGACATTGAAGGACACAAAGGTGGGGTGGGGTGGGGTGGACTGACATTGAAGGACACAAAGGTGGGGTGGACTGACATTGAAGAACACAAAAGTGGGGTGGGGTGGGGTGGACTGACATTGAAGAACACAAAGGTGGGGTGGAGTGGACTGACATTGAAGGACACAAAGGTGGGGTGAACTGACATTGAAGGACACAAAGGTGGGGTTGGGTGGACTGGCATTGAAGGACACAAAGGTGGGGTGGACTAACATTGAAGGACACAAAGGTGGGATGAGGTGGACTGACATTGAAGGACACAAAGGTGGGATGGGGTGGACTGACATTGAAGGACACAAAGGTGGGGTGGGGTGGACTGACCTTGAAGGACACAAAGGTTGGGTGGAGTGGTGTGGACTGACATTGAAGGACACAAAGGTGGGTTGGGGTGGGGTGGACTGACATTGAAGAACACAAAGGTGGGGTGGAGTGGACTGACATTGAAGGACACAAAGGTGGGGTGAACTGACATTGAAGGACACAAAGGTGGGGTGGGGTGGACTGGCATTGAAGGACACAAAGGTGGGATGAGGTGGACTGACATTGAAGGACACAAAGGTGGGATGGGGTGGACTGACATTGAAGGACACAAAGGTGGGGTGGGGTGGACTGACCTTGAAGGACACAAAGGTGGGGTGGGGTGGACTGACCTTGAAGGACACAAAGGTGGGGTGGAGTGGTGTGGGGTGTACTGACATTGAAGAAAACAAAGGTGGTGTGGGGTGGAGAGGACTGACATTGAAGGACACAAAGGTGGGGTGGAATGGTGTGGACTGCAATTGAAGGACACAAATGTGGGGTGGGGTGGGGTGGACTGACATTGAAGGACAGAAATGTGGGGTGGGGTGCACTGACATTGAAGGACACAAAGGTGGGGTGGGATGGAGTGGGGTGGGGTGGACTGACATTGAAGGACAGAAATGTGGGGTGGGATGGAGTGGGGTGGAGTGGACTGACATTGAAGGACACAAAGTTGGGGTGGGGTGGGGTGGACTGACATTGAAGGACACAAAGGTGGGGTGGACTGACATTGAAGGACACAAATGTGGGGTAGGATGGAGTGGGGTGGGGTGGACTGACATTGAAGGACGCAAAGGTAGGGTGGGGTGGAGTGGACTGACATTGAAGGACACAAAGGTGGGGTGAACTGACATTGAAGGACACTATGGTGGGGTGGACTGACATTGAAGGACACAAAGGTGGGGTGGGGTGGACTGACATTGAAGGACACAAATGTGCGGTGGGATGGAGTGGGGTGGGGTGGACTGACATTGAAGGACACAAAGGTGGGGTGGAGTGGACTGACATTGAAGGACACAAAGGTGGGGTGAACTGACATTGAAGGACACAAAGGTGGGGTGGACTGACATTGAAGGACACAAAGGTGGGGTGGACTGACATTGAAGGACACAAAGGTGGGGTGGACTGACATTGAAGGACACAAAGGTGGGGTGGGGTGAAGTGGACTGACATTGAAGGACACAAAGGTGAGGTGGACTGACATTGAAGGACACAAAGGTGGGGTGGGGTGGGGTGGACTGACATTGAAGGACACAAAGGTGGGGTGGGGTTGGGTGGACTGACATTGAAGGATACAAAGGTGGGGTGGGGTTGGGTGGACTGACATTGAAGGATACAAAGGTGGGGTGGACTGACATTGAAAGACACAAAGGTGGGGTGGGGTGGACTGACATTGAAGGACACAAAGGTGGGGTGGACTGACATTGAAGGACACAAAGGTGGGATGGGGTGGACTGACATTGAAGGACACAAAGGTGGGGTGGACTGACATTGAAGGACACAAAGGAGGGGTGGACTGACATTGAAAGACACAAAGGTGGGGTGGGGTGGACTGACATTGAAGGACACAAAGGTGGGGTTGGGTGGACTGACATTGAAGGACACAAAGGTGGGATGGGGTGGACTGACATTGAAGGACACAAAGGTGGGGTTGGGTGGACTGACATTGAAGGACACAAAGGTGGGATGGGGTGGACTGACATTGAAGAACACAAAGGTGGGGTTGGGTGGACTGACATTGAAGGACACAAAGGTGGGGTGGACTGACATTGAGGGACACAAAGGTGGGGTGGGGTGGACTGACATTGAAGGACACGAAGGTGGGGTGGGGTGGACTGACCTTGAAGGACACAAAGGTGGGATGGGGTGGGGTGGACTGACATTGAGGGACACAAAGGTGGGGTGGGGTGGGGTGGGGTGGACTGACATTGAAGGACACGAAGGTGGGGTGGACTGACATTGAGGGACACAAAGGTGGGGTGGGGTGGGGTGGGGTGGACTGACATTGAAGGACACAGAGGACACAAATCCTTCCAGGCCAGAGAAGTCTAAGAATAAGAAAATATGATATGGCCACAGAATTGAAAACAATCGAAAACCTTGAGTGAGAACCTGAGGAGAGCCATGTCCTACGACTCCCCCAGGTGTACTTGTCATGGGAGGAATGTGGAGGCTGCCATTGCTGGCCTCCTCCATCACCTGCAGTGCATTCTGACTCAGAACAAGCATGCAGCAAGTAAAGTCAGGGTTCCTGATCCTGTAAAGTTTTGAAGCTACCAGGCAAATATCATTTTCAGAGTGGGATTAGCAATGGCCTCCTCTGTCTCATGACAGGTTTCCAACCTCGGCCACCTAGAATGTTGTCTCATTTTGCCTGTAGTAGGCAGTAAACCCTCGATGAACCCACCCCCACCACATGGGCCCCAAAGCAACCGGCTGGAATTAAAGACCAACTCCTGTATGGCCAGCAGATGAGCAGCAATGGATGGCAGAGAGGTGAGAATCTAGGGAGGGGGGCTGAAGATGAGCACCAGAAAGGAGGACTGAGGTCAGAGAGGAGGATTGAGGTCAGAGAGGAAGACAGAGGACAGAGAGGAGGATTGAGATCAGAGAGGAAGACAGAGGACAGAGAGGAGGGCTGAGGTCAGAGAGGAGAATTTAAGTCATTGAGGAGGATCGGGGTCAGAGAAGAGTATTGAGGCCAAAGTTCTCAACCTAAGGACACAGACAGGGGCTCTAACTTTTCCATTCCTATGAGGATACAGACAGGGGCTCTAACCCCCCCCTCCTATGAGGACACAGACAGGGGCTCTAACTTCTTCCTCCTATGAGGACACAGACAGGGGCTCTTACCCTCCCCTTCTTTGAGAACACAGACAGAGGCTCTAACCCTCCCCTCCTTTGAGGACACAGACAGAGGATCTAATCCTCCCCTCCAATGAGGACACAGACAGGGGCTCTAATCCTCCCCTCCAATGAGGACACAGACACGGGCTCTAATCCTCCCCTGCTATGAGGACACAGACAGGGGCCCTAACCCTCCCCCTCCTATGAGAACACAGAAAGGGTCTCTAACCCTCCCCTCCCATGAGGACACACAGGGGCTCTAACCCCCCTCCTATGAGGGCACAGACAAGGGCTCTAACCCTCCCCCTCCTATGAAGACACAGACAGGGGCTCTAACCCTCCACTCCTATGAGGAGACAGACAGGGGCTCTAACCCTCCCCCTCCTATGAGGACACAGACAGAGGCTCTAACCCTCCCCTCCTATGAGGACACAGACAGGGGCTCTAACCCTCCCCCTCCGATGAGGACACAGACAGGGGATCTAACCCTCTACTCCTATGAGAACACAGACAGGGGCTCTAACCCTCCACTCCTATGAGGACACAGACAGGGGCTCTAACCCTCCCCCTCCTATGAGGACACAGACAGAGGCTCTAACCCTTCCCTTCTATGAGGATACAGACAGGGGCTCTCACCAACCTCATCCTATGAGGACACAGACAGGGGCTCTAATTCTCCCTCTCCTATGATGACACAGACAGGGGCTCTAACCCTCCCCCTCCTATGAGGACACAGACAGGAGATCTAACCCTCCCTCTTCTATGATGACACAGACATGGGCTCTAACCCTCCCTCTCCTGTGATGACACAGACAGGGGCTCTAACCCTCCCCATCCTATGAGGACACAGATGGAGGCTCTAACCCTCCCCCTCCTATGAGCACAAATACAGGGGCTCTAACCATCCCACTCCTATAAGGACACAGACAGGGGCTCTAACCCTCCCCTTCCTATGAGGACACAGACAGGGGCTCTAACTCTCTCCCTCCTATGAGGATACAGACAAGGGCTCTAATCCTCCTCCCCCTATGAGGGCACAGACTGGGGCTCTAACCCTCCCACTCCTATAAGGACACAGACAGGGGCTCTAACCATCCTCCCTCCTATGAGGACACAGACAGGAGCTGTAACCCTCCCCTAATATTAGGACACAGACAGAGGCTCTAACCCTCCCCCTCCTATGAGTGCACAGACAGAGGATCTAACCCCCCTCCTATGAGGACACAGACAGAGGCTCTAACCTTCCCCTCCTATGAGGACACAGACAGGGGCTCTAACCCTCCCCTTCCTATGAGGACACAGACAGGGGCTATAACCCTCCCCCTCCTATGAGGACACAGACAGAGGCTCTAACCCTCCCCCTTTTTTACATGGACACAGACAGAGGCTCTAACCCCCTCCCCTATGAGGACACAGACAGGGGCTCTAAACCTCCCCCTCCTATGAGGACACAGGCAGATGTTCTAACCCTCCTCCTCCTATGAGGACACAGACAAGGGCTCTTAGCCTCCCCCTCCTATGAGGACACAGACAGAGGCTCTAACCCTCCCCCTGATATTAAGACACAGACAGAGGATCTAACCCTCCCCCTCTTATGAGGACACAGACAGGGGCTATAATGCTCCCCCTCCTATGAGGACACAGACAGAGGCTCTAACCCTCCCCCTCCTATGAGGACACAGACAGAGGCTCTAACCCTTCCCTTCTATGAGGATACAGACAGGGGCTCTAACCAACCTCATCCTATGAGGACACAGACAGGGGCTCTAACCCTCCCTCTCCTATGATGACACAGACAGGGGCTCTAACCCTCCCCCTCCCATGAGGGCACAGACGGGCTCTAATCCTCCTCCCTCCTATGAGGGCACAGACAGGGGCTCTAACCCTCCCACTCCTATGAGGACACAGACAGGGGCTCTAACTCTCCCCCTCCTATGAGGACACAGACAGGGGCTCTAACCCTCCCCCTCCTATGAGGACACAGACAAGGGCTCTAACCCTCTACCTCATATGAGGACAGAGACAGGGGGTCTAACCCTCCACTCCTATGAGGATACAGACAGGGGCTCTAACCAACCACATCCTATGAGGACACAGACGGAGGTTCTATCCCTCCCCCTCCTATGAGGACACAGGCAGGGGCTGTAACCCTCCTCCCTCCTATGAGGGCACAGACAGGGGCTCTAACCTTCCCCCTCCTATGAGGACACAGGCAGGGGCTGTAACCCTCCTCCCTCCTATGAGGACACAGACATGGGCTCTAACCCTCCCCCTCCTATGAGGACATAGACAGGGGCTCTAACCCTCCTCTAATATTAGAACACACACAGAGGCTCTAACCCTCCCTTCCTATGAGGGCACATACAGGGGCTCTAACCCTCTCCTCCTATGAGGACACAGACAGGGGCTCTAACCGTCCCCCTCCTATGAGGACACAGGCAGAGGTTCTAACCCTTCCCCTCCTATGAGGACACATACAGAAGCTCTATCCCTCTCCCTCCTATGAGGACACAGATAGGGGCTCTAACCCTCCCACTCCTATGAGGACTCTGACAGGGGCTCTAACTCTCCCCTCCTATGAGGATACAGACAGGGGCTCTAATCCCCCTCTTATGAGGACACAGACATGGGCTGTAACTCTCCCCTAATATTAGGATACAGACAGAGGCTGTAACCCTCCCTCTCCAAGAGTACACAGACATGGGCTCTAACCCTCCCCCTCCTTTGAGGACACAGACAAGGGCTCTAACCCTCTACCTCATATGAGGACACAGACAGGGGGTCTAACCCTCCACTCCTATGAGGACACAGACAGGGGCTCTAACCCTTCCCTCCTATGAGGACACAGACAGGGGCTGTAACCCTTCCCTAATATTAGGACACAGACAAAGGCTCTAACCCTCCCCCTCCAAGAGTACACAGACATGGGCTATAACCCTCCCCCTCCTTTGAGGACACAGACAGTGGCTCTAACCCTCCTCCCTCTTATGAGGGCACAGACAGGGGCTCTAACCCTCCTCCCTCCTATGAGGGCACAGACAGGGGCTCTAACCCTCCCCCTCCAAGAGTACACAAACCCACCTTCACCTATGAGGACAGAGGCTCTAACCCACTTCCTCCTATGAGGATACAGACAGAGGCTCTAACCCTCCCCTCCTATGAGGACACAGACAGGGGCTCTAACTCTCCCCCTCCTATGAGGACACAGGCAGGGCTCTAACCCTCCCCTCCTATGAGGACACAGACAGGGGCTCTAACCCTCCCCCTCCTATGAGGACACAGACAGGGGCTCTAACCCTCCCCTCCTATGAGGACACAGACAGGGGCTCTAACCCTCCCCCTCCTTTGGGGACACAGACAGGGGCTCTAACCCTCCCCTCCTATGAGGACACAGACAGGGGCTCTAACCCTCCCTCTCCTATGAGTACACAGACAGAGGCTCTAAACCTCCCCTCCTGTGAGGACACATACAGGGGCTCTAACCCTCCCCTCCTATGAGGACACAGACAGGGGCTCTAACCCTCCCTCTCCTATGAGGACACAGACAGGGGCTCTTACCCACCTCCTCCTATGAGTACACAGACAGAGGCTCTAAACCTCCCCTCCTGTGAGGACAGAGACAGGGGCTCTAACCCTTCACTCCTATGAGGACACAGACAGGGGCTCTAACCCTCCCCTTCTATGAGGATACAGACAGAGGCTCTAACCCTCTCCTCCTATGAGGATACAGACAGAGGCTCTAACCCTCCACTCCTATGGGGACACAGACAGGGGCTCTAACCCTCCCCCTCCTATGAGGACACAGACAGGGGCTCTAACCCTCCCCTTCCTATGAGGACACAGACAGGGGCTCTAACCCTCCCTCTCCTATGAGGACACAGACAGGGGCTCTAACCCACCTCCTCCTATGAGTACACAGACAGAGGCTCTAAACCTCCCCTCCTGTGTGGACACAGACAGGGGCTCTAACCCTTCACTCCTATGAGGACATAGACAGGGGCTCTAACCCTCCCCTCCTATGAGGATACAGACAGAGGCTCTAACCCTCCACTCCTATGGGGACACAGTATGCTGACTCCCCCAATATGGTGGCTACTCTAATACGGCGGCTCCTCTAATATGGTTGCTCCCCCAATATGGCGGCTCCCCCAGTATGGCAGCTACTGTGATATTACTGTGACCCCAATATGGCAGCTACCCAACTATGATGGCTACCCCAATATGGCGGCTCCCCCAATATGCTGGCTCCTACAACATGTTGGCTCCCCCAATATGCTGGCTACCTCAACATGGCTATTCCTCTAATATGGCGGCTTCCCCAATATACTGGCTCCCTCAATATGGCGGCTCCCCTACAATGGCGGCTCACCCAATATGGCGGTTCACCTATTATGTCGGCTCCCCTAATACACTTGCTCTCTCAATATGGCGGCTCCCCCAATATGCTGGCTCCCTTAATATGGCGGCTCCCTCAATAAGGTGGCTCCCTTAATATGGCGGCTTCCCCAATATGGCAGCTCCCCCAATATGCTGGCTCCCTCAATATGGTGGCTCCCTTAATATGGCGGCTTCCCCAATATGACGACTCCTCCAATATGGCGGCTCCCCCAATATGCCGGCTCCCCCAATATAGCTGCTTCCACAATCTGGCGGCTCCCCTAATATGGCGGCTTCCCCAATATGCCGGCTCCCCCATTATGCCGGCTCCCTCAATGTGGTGACTCCCTCAATATGGCGGCTCCCCCAATATGGCTGCTCCCCCAATATGGCGGATCCCTCAATATGGCGGCTCCCCCAATATACTGGCTCCCTCAATATGGCGGCTCCCCCAATATGGCGGCTCCCCTAATTTGGCGGCTCCCCCAATATGCTGAGTCCCCCAATATTCTGACTCCCTCAATATGGCGGCTCCTTCAATATGGCGGCACCAGAACTCACATCTCCACAGCGCAGACTGTCCACGGTGGGCCCAATTGCTACATCTCTTCTATGTTGTGGGAAATGATTGACTCACAGAGGGCCATAGACCTGATCTCGTTTGTCTCCTCCTGCCAACTCTGGTGTCCAGACTGACCACTATTGTCTCCTCCTGTCTGACCGCTATTGTCTCCTCCAGCATGACCTCTATTATCTCCTCCTCCTTCCCGACCACTATTGTCGCCTCCTCCTGCCTGACCACTCTTGTCTCCTCCTCCTGCCTGACCTCTATTGTCTCCTCCTCCTATCTGACCATTATTATCTCCTCCTCCTTCCCGACCACTATTGTCGCCTCCTCCTGCCTGACCACTATTGTCTCCTCCTCCTGCCTGACCACTATTGTCTCCTCCTCCTTCCTGACCGCTATTGTCTCCTCCTCCTTCCTGACCGCTATTGTCTCCTCCTCCTTCCTGACCGCTATTGTCTCCTCCTTCCTGACCACTATTGTCTCCTCCTCCTGCCTGACCACTATTGTCTCCTCCAGCCTGACCACTATTGTCTCCTCCTTCCTGACCACTCTTGTCTCCTCCTCCTGCCTGACCACTATTGTCTCCTCCTCCCTACTGACCACTATTGTCTCCTCCTCCTTCCTGACCACTATTGTCTCCTCCTCCTGCCTGACCACTATTGTCTCCTCTTCCTTCCTGACCACTGTTGTCTCCTCCTCCTTCCTGACCACTATTGTCTCCTCCTGCCTTACCACTATTGTCTCCTCCTCCTTCCTGACCACTATTGTCTCCTCCTTCCTGACCACTATTGTCTCCTCCAGCCTGACCTCTATTGTCTCCTCCTCCTTCCTGACCGCTATTGTCTCCTCCTTCCTGACCACTATTGTCTCCTCCTCCTTCCTGACCACTATTGTCTCCTCCTCCTTCCTGACCACTATTTTCTCCTCCTGCCTTACCACTATTGTCTCCTCCTCCTTCCTGACCACTATTTTCTCCTCCTCCTTCCTGACCGCTATTGTCTCCTCCTCCTTCCTGACCACTATTGTCTCCTCCTTCCTGACCACTATTGTCTCCTCCAGCCTGACCACTATTGTCTCCTCCTGCCTGACCACTATTGTCTCCTCCTCCTGCCTGACCACTATTGTCTCCTCCTTCCTGACTACTATTGTCTCCTCCTCCCTACTGACCACTATTGTCTCCTCCTCCTTCCTGACCGCTATTGTCTCCTCCTCCTTCCTGACCGCTATTGTCTCCTCCTCCTTCCTGACCGCTATTGTCTCCTCCTCCTTCCTGACCGCTATTGTCTCCTCCTCCTTCCTGACCACTATTGTCTCCTCCTTCCTGACCACTATTGTCTCCTCCTTCCTGACCACTATTGTCTCCTCCAGCCTGACCTCTATTGTCTCCTCCTTCCTGACCACTATTGTCTCCTCCTTCCTGACCACTATTGTCTCCTCCAGCCTGACCTCTATTGTCTCCTCCTCCTTCCTGACCACTATTGTCTCCTCCTTCCTGACCACTATTGTCTCCTCCTTCCTGACCACTATTTGTCTCCTCCTGCCTGACCACTATTGTCTCCTCCTGCCTGACCACTATTTTCTCCTCCTGCCTGACCACTATTGTCTCCTCCTGCCTTACCACTATTGTCTCCTCCAGCCTGACCACTATTGTCTCCTCCTGCCTTACCACTATTGTCTCCTCCTGCCTGACTACTATTGTCTCCTCCAGCCTGACCACTATTGTCTCCTCCTGCCTGACCACTATTTTCTCCTCCTGCCTTACCACTATTGTCTCCTCCTGCCTTACCACTATTTTCTCCTCCTGCCTTACCACTATTGTCTCCTCCTGCCTTACCACTATTGTCTCCTCTTTCCTGACCACTATTGTCTCCTCCTGCCTGACCACTATTGTCTCCTCCTGCCTGACCACTATTGTCTCCTCTTTCCTGACCACTATTGTCTCCTCCTGCCTTACCACTATTGTCTCCTCCAGCCTGACCACTCTTGTCCTCACCACCTTCTCCTCTTTCTGGTCTGTCGTAGGATGAGCGGAATCAGATCCTGATGGCGTACCTGTGGATCCGGCAGGTGTGGTATGACGCCTACCTTCGGTGGAACAAGGATGAGTATGACGGCCTGGACACCATCCGTATCCCTAGTAGTTATGTCTGGAGACCCGATATCGTCCTCTATAATAGGTAGGTGGGGTGGAGGTTGGGAAGGTCAGTTCTTATCGTTCCTCCAGCCCGGGTGCAACCAACCTTCTCCTCTGTCACCGGGGACGGCCTTGCCTGGTTCTTCTGTCTGTGGAGGTCCACAGACTTCATGGCTTTCAGTGGTTGATGGAGTTGGGACGTATCGGAACCCCTGGCAGGTTCTCTGCTAGATTTCTATTAATTTCCTGTCCCGCTGAGAGCCATCAGACGGAGATGAAGCCACACCAAGGACACCCGGCAGGGTCCTAGCCTTCCTCTACTCTTCCAAAGGCAGGACTTCCTGGTTGGTGGAACATTGTTTGTAGGACAGGAAGTCAGGAGAAATCTCCTAGCCGAGGCCCGGAGAGTGGTACGACCAGGGGTGGACTGACAACTCATGGGGCCCCCGGGCAATAGGGGATCATGGGGCCCCTGTGTCCTTGCCCAAACTCAAAAAAGCCTATGAAAAAGGTACCAGGAGCATCTCATGGGGCCCCCTACTGACCCCGGGCCCTCGGGCAGTGCCCGAGTTTCCAATTGGTCAGTCCGCCCCTGGGTACGACCCACCAGATACTTCCCCACTCCATCCAACCTGCAAAACCTTCGGCTGGACCTTCAGTCCAAGAAACATCTGCCAGTCATTGCCATCTGCATCCCATGGAGGAGATTTCCCTTCACTTCCTGTCCTGGGAACTTGGTGGAGGGGGCTGTTGGGGCAGGTGGGGATATGGTGGAGGGGGTTGTCGGGGACGGGTGGGGACTTGGTGGAGGATTTTGTCGGGACAGGTGGAGACGTGGTGGAGGGGTTTGTCGGGACTGGTGGAGACGTGGTGGAGGGGATTGTCGGGACGGGTGGAGACGTAATGATGGGGATTGTCGGGACGGGTGGGGACATGGTGGAGGGGATTGTCGGGACAGGTGGAGACGTGGTGGAGGGGATTGTCGGGACGGGTAGAGACGTAATGATGAGGGTTGTCGGGACGGGTGGGGACATGGTGGAGGGGATTGTTGGGACAGGTGGAGACGTGGTGGAGGGGATTGTTGGGACAGGTGGAGACGTGGTGGAGGGGATTGTTGGGATGGGTGGAGACGTGGTGGAGGGGGTTGTCAGGGCGGGTGGGGACATGGTGGAGGGGGTTGTCGGGAAGGGTGGGGACGTGGTGGAGGGGGTTGTCGAGACGGGTGGGAACTTGGTGGAGGGGGTTGTCGGGAAGGGTGGAGACGTGGTGGAGGGGATTGTCGGGACGGGTGGAGACGTAATGATGGGGATTGTCGGGACGGGTGGGGACATGGTGGAGGGGATTGTCGGGACAGGTGGAGACGTGGTGGAGGGGATTGTCGGGACGGGTAGAGACGTAATGATGAGGGTTGTCGGGACGGGTGGGGACATGGTGGAGGGGATTGTTGGGACAGGTGGAGACGTGGTGGAGGGGATTGTTGGGACAGGTGGAGACGTGGTGGAGGGGATTGTTGGGATGGGTGGAGACGTGGTGGAGGGGGTTGTCAGGGCGGGTGGGGACATGGTGGAGGGGGTTGTCGGGAAGGGTGGGGACGTGGTGGAGGGGGTTGTCGAGACGGGTGGGAACTTGGTGGAGGGGGTTGTCGGGAAGGGTGGGGACGTGGTGGAGGGGGTTGTCGGGAAGGGTGGGGACGTGGTGGAGGGGGTTGTCAGGCTGGGTGGAGACGTGGTGATGGGGGTTGTCGGGACGGGTGGGGTCGTGGTTGAGGGGGTTGTCGGGACGGGTGGGGGGGTTGTCGGGACGGGTGGAGACGTGGTGGAGGGGGTTGTCGGGACGGGTGGGGACGTGGTGATGGGGGTTGTCGGGACGGGTGGGGACGTGGTGGAAGGGGTTGTCGGGACAGGTGGAGACGTGGTGGAGGGGGTTGTCGGGACGGGTAGGGACGTGGTGATGGGGGTTGTCGGGACGGGTGGGGACGTGGTGGAGGGGGTTGTCGGGACAGGTGTGGACTTGGTGATGGGGGTTGTCGGGACGGGTGGGGACGTGGTGGAGGGGGTTGTCAGGGCGGGTGGGGACGTGGTGGAGGGGGTTGTCGGGAAGGGTGGGGACGTGGTGGAGGGGGTTGTCGAGACGGGTGGGAACTTGGTGGAGGGGGTTGTCGGGAAGGGTGGGGACGTGGTGGAGGGGGTTGTCGGGAAGGGTGGGGACGTGGTGGAGGGGGTTGTCGGGAAGGGTGGGGACGTGGTGGAGGGGGTTGTCGGGAAGGGTGGGGACGTGGTGGAGGGGGTTGTCAGGCTGGGTGGAGACGTGGTGATGGGGGTTGTCGGGACGGGTGGGGTCGTGGTTGAGGGGGTTGTCGGGACGGGTGGGGGGGCTGTCGGGACGGGTGGAGACGTGGTGGAGGGGGTTGTCGGGACGGGTGGGGACGTGGTGATGGGGGTTGTCGGGACGGGTGGAGACGTGGTGGAGGGGGTTGTCGGGACGGGTAGGGACGTGGTGATGGGGGTTGTCGGGACGGGTGGGGACGTGGTGGAGGGGGTTGTCGGGACGGGTGGGGACATGGAGATGGGGGTTGTCGGGACAGGTGTGGACTTGGTGATGGGGGTTGTCGGGACGGGTGGGGACGTGGTGGAAGGGGTTGTCGGGACGGGTGGGGACGTGGTGGAGGGGGTTGTCGGGGCTGGTGGGGACGTGGTGGAGGGGGTTGTCGGGACGGGTGGGGACGTGGTGGATGGGGTTGTCGGGGCGGGTGGATACGTGGTGGGCGGGGTTGTTGGGGCAGGTGGAGACGTGGTGAAGGGGGTTGTCGGGATGGGTGGGGACGTGGTGGAGGGGGTTGTTGGGGCGGGTGGGGACATGGTGGAGGGGGTTGTCGGGACGGGTGGTGATGTGGTGATGGGGGTTGTCGGGTGGGGACGTGATGGAGGGGGTTGTCGGGACGGGTGGGGACGTGGTGGAGGGGTTGTTGGGGCGGGTGGGGACATGGTGGAGGGGGTTGTCGGGACGGGTGGTGGATGGGGGTTGTCGGGGTGGGGACGTGATGGAGGGGTTGTCGGGACGGGTAGGGACATGGTGATGGGGTTGTCGGGACGGGTGGGGTCGTGGTTGAGGGGTTGTCGGGACGGGTGGGGGGGTTGTCGGGACGGGTGGAGACGTGGTGGAGGGGGTTGTCCGGGACGGGTGGGGACGTGGTGATGGGGGTTGTCGGGACGGGTGGGGACGTGGTGGAAGGGGTTGTCGGGACAGGTGGAGACGTGGTGGAGGGGGTTGTCGGGACGGGTAGGGACGTGGTGATGGGGTTGTCGGGACGGGTGGGGACGTGGTGGAGGGGGTTGTCGGGACGGGTGGGGACATGGAGATGGGGGTTGTCGGGACAGGTGTGGGACTTGGTGATGGGGGTTGTCGGGACGGGGGGGACGTGGTGGAGGGGGTTGTCAGGGCGGGTGGGGACATGGTGGAGGGGGTTGTCGGGAAGGGTGGGGACGTGGTGGAGGGGGTTGTCGAGACGGGTGGGAACTTGGTGGAGGGGGTTGTCGGGAAGGGTGGGGACGTGGTGGAGGGGGTTGTCGGGAAGGGTGGGGACGTGGTGGAGGGGGTTGTCGGGAAGGGGGGGACGTGGTGGAGGGGGTTGTCAGGCTGGGTGGAGACGTGGTGATGGGGGTTGTCGGAACGGGTGGGGTCGTGGTTGAGGGGGTTGTCGGGACGGGTGGGGGGGTTGTCGGGACGGGTGGAGACGGTGGTGGAGGGGGTTGTCGGGACGGGTGGGGACGTGGTGATGGGGGTTGTCGGGACGGGTGGAGACGTGGTGGAGGGGGTTGTCGGGACGGGTAGGGACGTGGTGATGGGGGTTGTCGGGACGGGTGGGGACGTGGTGGAGGGGTTGTCGGGACGGGTGGGGACATGGAGATGGGGGTTGTCGGGACAGGTGTGGACTTGGTGATGGGGGTTGTCGGGACGGGTGGGACGTGGTGGAGGGGGTTGTCAGGACGGGTGGGGACGTGGTGGAGGGGGTTGTCGGGGCTGGTGGGGACGTGGTGGAGGGGGTTGTCGGGACGGGTGGGACGTGGTGGATGGGGTTGTCGGGGCGGGTGGATACGTGGTGGGCGGGGTTGTTGGGGCAGGTGGAGACGTGGTGAAGGGGGTTGTCGGGATGGGTGGGGACGTGGTGGAGGGGGTTGTTGGGCGGGTGGGGACATGGTGGAGGGGGTTGTCGGGACGGGTGGTGATGTGGTGATGGGGGTTGTCGGGGTGGGGACGTGATGGAGGGGGTTGTCGGGACGGGTGGGGACGTGGTGGAGGGGGTTGTTGGGGCGGGTGGGGACATGGTGGAGGGGGTTGTCGGGACGGGTGGTGATGGGGGTTGTCGGGTGGGGACGTGATGGAGGGGGTTGTCGGGCGGGTAGGGACATGGTGATGGGGGTTGTCGGGACGGGTGGGGACGTGATGGAGGGGGTTGTCGGGACGGGTAGGGACATGGTGATGGGGGTTGTCGGGACGGGTGGTGATGTGGTGATGGGGGTTGTCGGGGTGGGTGGGGACGTGATGGAGGGGGTTGTCGGGACGGGTGGGGACGTGGTGGAGGGGTTGTCGGGGCAGATGGGACGTGGTGGAGGGGTTGGGGAGGGTGGGGATGTGGTGGAGGGGGTGTGGGCTTTCCCTGCAGGCCTTGTGGCGTGGCCCCTGGTGGGGGTGGACTTTCATCTGCAGGCTGTGTTCTGTGGCCCCTGGGGATGGGCTTTCTCTGAAGGCTGTGTTGTGTGGCCCCTGGGGGGGTGGGCTTACCCCTGCAGGCCGTGTAGTGTGGCCCCTGGGGGGACATGTCGCGCCCTGCTCGTGTGGTGTGGGCCCTGGGGGGACATGTTGGGCCCTACTTGTGTAGTGTTGCTCCTGGGGGGACATGTTGGGCCCCTGCTCATGTACTGTGGCCCCTGGGGGGACATTTAGGGCCCTGCTTGTGTAGAGGTGGCCCCTAGGGGGACATTTCAGACCCTGCTTGTGTAGTGTGGCCCCTAGGGGGACATTTCAGACCCTGCTTGTGTAGTGTGGCCCCTGGGGGGATATTTCGGACACTGCTTGTGTAGTGTGGCCCCTGGGGGGACATGTCGGGCCCCTGCTCGGGCTGTACACACATGGCAGGGAAGGCAGCGGAAGGTGTAACCCAATCCCGGGTGCAGCTGCTGTGTGCGTCGTCTCAGGTTCTGCTGTAGAGGTGACTCTGCGATCCTCGGGACCGAATTACAGCATTTTCCACCCGCCGAGGATTCCTATTCATCATCTGCTGTCCCGGGGGAACTACCCCCACCCCACGGACCTACCCCGGGGAACTGCCCCCACCCCACGGACCTACCCCGGGGAACTGCCCCCACCCCACGGACCTACCCCAGAGGAACTACCCCCACCATGCAGACCTACCCTGGGGACCTACCCCGGGGAACTGCCCCCACCTCACGGACCTACCCCGGGGAACTGCCCCCACCCCACGGACCTACCCCGGGGAACTGCCCCCACCCCACAGACCTACCCCAGAGGAACTACCCCCACCATGCAGACCTACCCTGGGGAACTGCCCCCACCCCACAGACCTACCCCGGGGAACTGCCCCCACCCCACGGACCTACCCCAGAGGAACTACCCCCACCATGCAGACCTACCTTGGGGACCTACCCCGGGGAACTGCCCCCACCTCACGGACCTACCCCGGGGAACTGCCCCCACCCCACGGACCTACCCCGGGGAACTGCCCCCACCCCACGGACCTACCCCAGAGGAACTACCCCCACCATGCAGACCTACCCTGGGGAACTGCCCCCACCCCACGGACCTACCCCGGGAAACTACCCTCACCTCACGGACCTACCCCAGGGAACTACCCCCACCATGCAGACCTACCCTGGGGACATACCCTGGGGAACTACCCCCACCCCACGGACCTACCCCGGGGAACTGCCCCCACCCCACGGACCTACCCCGGGGAACTGCCCCCACCTCACGGACCTACCCCGGGGAACTACCCCCACCTCACGGACCTACCCCAGGGAATTACCCCCACCACGCAGACCTACCCCGAGGGAACTACCCCCACCCCGCAGACCTACCCTGGGGACTTACCCTGGGGGAACTACCCCCACCCCACGGACCTACCCCCGGGGAACTGCCCCACCCCACGGACCTACCCTGGGGGAACTACCCCTACCACATGGACCAACCCTGGGGGAACTACCCACGGACCTACCCCGGGGAACTACCCCCACCCCACAGGTAACTACCCCCACCCCACAGACCTACCCCGGGGGAACTACCCCCATCCCACAGGAAACTACTCCCACCCCACGGACCTACCAAGGGGGAACTACCCCCACCCCATGGACTTACCCCCGGGGAACTACCCCCACCTCACGGACCTACCCCAGGGGATCTACTCCCACCTCACGGGGAACTACCCTGGGGGAACTACCCCCACCCCGTGGACCTACCCCGGGGGAACTAGCCCCACCCAAAGGATTTACCATGGGGGAACTACACCCAACCAATGGAATTACCCTGGGGGGTCCTGGATGTGATGGGGGCATGGAGGACAGACTACCCCCACCCAATGGACTTACTTCAGGGGTCTCACATGTGATGGGGGCATGGAGGAGGACAGACTACCCCCAGCCAATGGACTTACTCCGGGGGTCCCCAGATGTGATGGGGGCATGGAGGAGGACAGACTACCCCCACCCAATGAACTTACACCAGGGGTCCTGTATGTGATGGGGGCATGGAGGAGGACAGACTACCCCCAACCAATGGACTTACCCCAGGGGTCCCGCATGTGATGGGGGCATGGTGGAGGACAGACTACCCCCAACCAATGGACTTACTCCAGGGGTCCCGTATGTGATGGGGGCATGGAGGAGGACAGACTACCCCCAACCAATGGACTTACTCCAGGGGTCCCGTATGTGATGGGGGCATGGAGTAGGACAGACTACCCCCAACCAGTGGACTTACCCCAGGGGTCCCACATGTGATGGGGGCATGGAGGAGGACAGGAATCCCCCCACCCAATGGACTTACTCCAGGGGTCCTGTATGTGATGGGGGCATGGAGGAGGACAGACTACCCCCACCCAATGGACTTACTCCAGAGGTCCCAGATGTGATGGGGGCATGGAGGAGGACAGACTACCCCCAACCAGTGGACTTACCCCAGGGGTCCCGTATGTGATGGGGGCATGGAGGAGGACAGACTACCCCCACCCAATGGACTTACTCCAGAGGTCCCAGATGTGATGGGGGTATGGAGGAGGACAGACTATCCCCAACCAATGTACTTACTCCAGGGGTCCCGTATGTGATGGGGGCATGGAGTAGGACAGACTACCCCCACCCAATGGACTTACTCCAGGGGTCCCGTATGTGATGGGGGCATGGAGGAGGACAGACTACCCCCACCCAATGGACTTACTCCAGAGGTCCCGTATGTGATGGGGGCATGGAGGAGGACAGACTACCCCCACCCAATGGACTTACTCCAGAGGTCCCAGATGTGATGGGGGAATGGAGGAGGACAGACTACCCCGCAACCGGTGGACTTACTCCAGGGGTCCCGTATGTGATGGGGGCATGGAGGAGGACAGACTACCCCCAACCAGTGGACTTACCCCAGGGGTCCTGTATGTGATGGGGGCATGGAGGAGGACAGACTACCCCCACCCAATGGACTTACTCCAGAGGTCCCAGATGTGATGGGGGAATGGAGGAGGACAGACTACCCCGCAACCGGTGGACTTACTCCAGGGGTCCCGTATGTGATGGGGGCATGGAGGAGGACAGACTACCCCCAACCAGTGGTCTTACCCCAGGGGTCCCACATGTAATGGGGGCATGGGGGAGGACAGACTACCCCCACCCAATGGAGCAAGCAGGAGATTCGTCCCCATTGAGATCTGATAGGTTTCCAGAGTCTTCCTCTGATTGGTGGAGCCGTGTGTATATAATATGGCGCCGCGGGTCACTATTACATTTCTGAGATTTTCTTTATTGAAAGGAACAAAACAGGAAGAACGACGTCCAGAACATTCGATCAGCGAGCGATGAAATCTAATAAACACACAAGATGTCAACCTCCCCCGCCGGATCTCCTGAACCGAACAATTCGATGACGTTTGTCAGGCGCTCTCTCTGCTCCCCGCTGTCTGCGGCACTTACAGAAAGTGTTTGGATATTCGCGGGTCAGGTCACCCGATTGTGGATTACGTTCGCTCTGATACAACCCGTTACGTTCGCTCTGGTGAGCAGCAGAAAAAGCAAATTCAACCGACAAGCACCTCGAACGTTCTTCATTGTCAGCATTGTACCCAGGAGACCACGGGGACGAGTTATGAAAGGCAAAGAGGACATTCATGGATCAGTTCCCGGATCAGTTCATGGATCTTTCATGGATCAGTTCAAGGATCATTCATGGATCAGTTCCCGGATCAGTCCATGGATCAGTCCATGGATCAGTCCATGGATCAGTTCATGGATCATTCATGGATCAGTTCAAGGATCATTCATGGATCAGTCCATGGATCAGTTCCCGGATCATTCATGGATCAGTTCCCAGATCATTCATGGATCAGTTCCCGGATCAGTTCCCGGATCATTCATGGATCAGTTCCCGGATCAGTCCATGGATCAGTCCATGGATCAGTTCATGGATCATTCCATGGATCATTCATGGATCAGTTCAAGGATCATTCATGGATCAGTTCCCAGATCAGTTCATGGATCATTCATGGATCAGCTCCCGGATCATTCATGGATCAGTTCCCAGATCAGTTCATGGATCATTCATGGATCAGTTCCCGGATCATTCATGGATCAGTTCCCGGATCAGTTCCCGGATCAGTTCCCAGATCAGTTCATGGATCATTCATGGATCAGTTCCCGTATCAGTTCTTGGATCAGTTCATGGATCAGTTCCCGGATCAGTTCATGGTTCAGTTCCCGGATCAGTTCATGGTTCAGTTCCCGGATCAATTCATGGATCTGTTCCCGGATCAATTCATGGATCAGTTCATGGATCAGTTCACGGATCAGTTCATAGATTAGTTCCCGGATCAGTTCTTCATCAGTTCATGGATCAGTTCTTCATCAGTTCATGGATCAGTTCCCGGATCATTCATGGATCAGTTCCCAGATCAGTGCATGGATCATTCATGGATCAGTTCCCGGATCAGTTCACAGATCAGTTCATGGATCAGTTCCCAGATCATTCATGGATCAGTTCCCGGATCATTCATGGATCAGTTCCCGGATCAGTTCCCGGATCATTCATGGATCAGTTCCCGGATCATTCATGGATCAGTTCTCGGATCAGTCCATGGATCAGTCCATGGATCAGTCCATGGATCAGTTCATGGATCAGTTCTCGGATCAGTTCCCAGATCAGTCCATGGATCAGTCCATGGATCAGTTCATGGATCAGTTCATGGATCATTCATGGATCAGTTCAAGGATCATTCATGGATCAGTTCCCAGATCATTCATGGATCAGTTCCCCGATCAGTTCATGGATCATTCATGGATCAGTTCCCAGATCATTCATGGATCAGTTCCCGGATCATTCATGGATCAGTTCCCGGATCATTCATGGATCAGTTCCCGGATCAGTTCCCGGATCATTCATGGATCAGTTCCCGGATCAGTTCATGGATCAGTCCATGGATCAGTCCATGGATCAGTTCATGGATCATTCATGGATCAGTTCAAGGATCATTCATGGATCAGTTCCCGGATCATTCATGGATCAGTTCCCAGATCAGTTCATGGATCATTCATGGATCAGCTCCCGGATCATTCATGGATCAGTTCCCAGATCAGTTCATGGATCATTCATGGATCAGTTCCCGGATCATTCATGGATCAGTTCCCGGATCATTCATGGATCAGTTCCCGGATCAGTTCCCGGATCAGTTCCCGGATCAGTTCATGGATCAGTTTCCGGATCAGTTCCCGGATCAGTTCATGGATCAGTTCTTGGATCAGTTCATGGATCATTCATGGATCAGTTCCCGGATCAGTTCATGGATCAGTTCTTGGATCAGTTCCCGGATCAGTTCCCGGATCAGTTCACGGATCAGTTCCTGTATCAGTTCATGGATCATTTACGGATCATTCATGGATCAGTCCATGGATCAGTTCATGGATCATTCATGGATCAGTTCCCGGATCAGTTCATGGATCAGTTCTTGGATCAGTTCCCGGATCAGTTCACGGATCAGTTCCTGTATCAGTTCATGGATCATTTACGGATCATTCATGGATCAGTCCATGGATCAGTTCATGGATCAGTTCGTCATCAGTATTCATCCATTTCCTTGCATCTTACCAATGCAAGATCCGACCATACGTCCGTTTACATCCATTTTGTCCTCTATTCCGTTTTTTTTTTTAACTGAAGAAAAATAATCCCCTTTTACACGAGCGTTCCGTATGTCTGCTTTTCATCTGTCCGTTTACGGATCAAAAATGGCCCCCCCATGTATTTCTATGGACTAGCAGAATGTAAATGGATGTAATTGGATGAAAAACAGATGTAAATGAATGTAAACGGATGTAAGCAGATGTAAACAGACAAAAAAACAGATTTAAATGTAAATGGATGTAAACGGACAATAAAGAGATGTAAATGGATGTAAACGGACAATAAATAGATGTAAATGGACAATAAACAGATGTAAATGGATGTAAATGGACAATAAACAGATGTAAATGGATGTAAGTGGACAAAAAAACAGATGTAAATGGATGTAAATGGACAAAAAACATGTAAACGGATGAAAAACAGATGTAAATGAATGTAAACGGATGTAAGCAGATGTAAACAGACAAAAAAACAGATTTAAATGTAAATGGATGTAAACGGACAATAAAGAGATGTAAATGGATGTAAACGGACAATAAATAGATGTAAATGGACAATAAACAGATGTAAATGGATGTAAATGGACAATAAACAGATGTAAATGGATGTAAGTGGACAAAAAAACAGATGTAAATGGATGTAAATGGACAAAAAACATGTAAACGGATGAAAAACAGATGTAAATGGATGTAAGCGGATGAAAACAGATCTAAATGGATGTAAGTGGACAAAAACAGATGTAAATGGACGTAAACGGATGAAAAACAGATGTAAATGGGCAAAAACAGATGTAAACAGATGTAAATGGACGAAAAACAGATTTAAATGGATGTACACAGATGTAAATGGATGTAAACGGACAATAAACAGATGTAAATGGATGTAAGCGGACAAAAAAACAGATGTAAAGGGATGAAAAGGGACTAAAAACAAATGTAAATGGATGTAAGCGGACAACAAACAGATGTAAATGGTTGTAAACGGATGAAAAACAGATGTAAATGGATGTAAGCGGATGAAAAACAGATCTAAATGGATGTAAGTGGACAAAAACAGATGTAAATGGTCGTAAACTGATGAAAAACAGATGTAAATGGGTGAAAACGGGTGAAAACGGATGTAAATGAGCGTAAACAGATGTAAATGGATGTAAATGAATGTAAACGGATGTAAGCAGATGTAAACAGACAAAAAAACAGATTTAAATGTAAATGGATGTAAACGGACAATAAAGAGATGTAAATGGATGTAAACGGACAATAAATAGATGTAAATGGACAATAAACAGATGTAAATGGATGTAAATGGACAATAAACAGATGTAAATGG
>NW_028321620.1:0-26143 GCF_062004578.1 Staurois parvus | reverse complement strand
GCCCCAAACCTCACCTCACTGAACATCTTTGGGATGAATTGAAACATCGATGGTGAGGCAGGTCTTCTCATCCAACATTAATACCTGACCTCACAAATGGGTACAAATTCCAACAGACGCCCTCCAACATCTTGTGGAAGCCTTTCCAGACTGGTGGGGATGTTTAACCACAACAAGGGTCCAACTCCATATTAATAACCAAGGTTATCAATAATACACACAGATGGGGATCCGGGTCTTCTCATCCAACATCAGTACCTGACCTCACAAATACCCACAGACTCCCTCCAAAATCTTGAAGGGTTTTTCCCAGAGGAGTGCAGGATGTTACATATAGGGGGGCAACTCCATATTAATGGCCACGGAGGAGGGGGGGGGCAACTCCATATTAATGGCAACGGAGGAGGGGGGGGGGCAACTCCATATTAATGGCGACGGAGGAGGGGGGGGGGCAACTCCATATTAATGGCGACGGAGGAGGGGGGGCGGCAACTCCATATTAATGGCGACGGAGGAGGGGGGGGCTGCAACTCCATATTAATGGCGACGGAGGAGGGGGGGCGGCAACTCCATATTAATGGCGACAGAGGAGGGGGGGCTGCAACTCCATATTAATGGCGACGGAGGAGGGGGGGGGCAACTCCATATTAATGGCCATGGAGGAGGAGGGGGGCAACTCAATATTAATGGCCAATGGGGGGGGGGGGGCAACTGCATATTAATGGCCATGGAGGAAGGGGAGGACAACTCCATATTAATGGCCATGGAGGAGGGGGAGGACAACTCCATATTAATGGCCATGGAGGAAGGGGAGGACAACTCCATATTAATGGCCATGGAGGGGGAGGAGGAGGACAACTCATATTAATGTCCATGGAGGAGGAGGAGGACAACTCCATATTAATGGCCACGGAGGGGGAGGAGGAGGACAACTCAATATCAATGTCCATGGAGGAAGGGGAGGACAACTCCATATTAAATGGCCATGGAGGAGGGGGAGGACAACTCCATATTAATGGCCATGGGGGGGGGGGGGGGACAACTCCATATTAATGGCCATGGAGGAAGGGGAGGACAACTCCATATTAATGGCCATGGAGGAGGGGGAGGACAACTCCATATTAATGGCATTGGAGGAGGGGGAGGACAACTCCATATTAATGGCATTGGAGGAGGAGGAGGACAACTCCATATTAATGGCCATGGAGGAAGGGGAGGACAACTCCATATTAATGTCCATGGAGGAAGGGGAGGACAACTCCATATTAATGGCCACGGAGGAGGGGGAGGACAACTCCATATTAATGGCCATGGGGGGGGGGGGGGGGGGCAACTGCATATTAATGGTCATGGGGGAGGAGGACAACTCCATATTAAATGGCCATGGAGGAAGGGGAGGACAACTCCATATTAATGGCCATGGGGGGGGGGGGGGGCAACTGCATATTAATGGCCATGGGGGGGGAGGACAACTCCATATTAATGGCCATGGAGGAAGGGGAGGACAACTCCATATTAATGGCCATGGGGGGGGGGGGGCAACTGCATATTAATGGCCATGGAGGAGGGGGGATAACTCCATATTAATGGCCATGGAGGAGGAGGGGGGGCAACTCCATATTAATGGCCATGGGGGGGGGGCAACTGCATATTAATGGCCATGGAGGAAGGGGAGGACAACTCCATATTAATGGCTATGGAGGAGGGGGGGGAGGACAACTCCATATTAATGGCCATGGAGAAGGGGGGGGGCAACGTCATATTAATGGCCATGGAGGAAGGGGAGGACAACTCCATATTAATGGCCATGGAGGAGGGGGAGGAGGACACCTCCATATTAATGGCCATGGAGGAGGGGGAGGAGGACACCTCCATATTAATGGCCATGGAGGAGGGGGGGGGGAGGACACCTCCATATTAATGGCCATGGAGGAGGGGGGGAGGACAACTCCATATTAATGGCCGTGGTTTTGGAAGGGGATCTCCAAAGAAGCTCCTATCAGTGTTCTGGTCAGGTGTCCACGAACATCTGACCATGAAGTGTCCTCTTGTGTATCGCTCTTCTTTCTCGACTCTCAGACTTTATTTCTGATGATTGCTGTTGTTGCTTTGCTTTTGTTTGGTGCCCCAGAAATGTGAGGTACAGAGTGACCCGGAGCCGTGTGCTCCAGCAGCATTCTCCTCATTTCTCTGCGTTGACGCGGCACAATAGCCGGGGAAGAGGTGAAAAGTGCAGCTGAAGACTGGAGGGACCGAGGATCATGGGATGGAGGCATTACTGAAGCCCTTACAAGTTGTTATTTAGCCCAGACATTCCGCTAATCCGGAGCACTGGCAGCACTTGAATAGCGAGAGTGCAGAACAGATTGCATAATGTAGTCATTGAATGCCCAGGGCAGGCTGGGAGAAAAGCTGCTTGGGGAACCGGGAGGGGGGGGGGAAATAAAACGGCTTAGCTGTTTAATTAGCCAGCGCATCACAAAGCCGCGCTCAGCCCTCTGCCAATAGCACCTCTCAAGAATGCAAAGCTGCATGAGATGTTTACAGATCCGTATTGAATGTACGGCCTGGGATGTGTATGCCGGGTCAGCCACGAAATCTGGTGACTTGGGACATGCAGACATACGCCGTGACCTCTGGCAGTATCCATCCTTGTATGGCTGCGGATGGCATGGACGGGTCTGCAGAGCGAGGGCACGGGCGGGTCTGCAGAGCGAGGGCATTGGATGGGTCTGCAGAGCGAGGCACGGGCGAGTCTGCAGAGCGAGGGCACGGGCGAGTCTGCAGAGCGAGGGCACGGAGGGTCTGCAGAGCGAGGGCACGGAGGGGTCTGCAGAGCGAGGGCACGGAGGGGTCTGCAGAGCGAGGGCACGGAGGGGTCTGCAGAGCGAGGGCACGGGCGGGTCTGCAGAGCGAGGTCAGGGAAGGGTCTGCAGAGCGAAGGGCAGGGAAGGGTCTGCAGAGCGAGGGCACGGACGGGACTGCAGAGCGAGGGCACGGGCGGGTCTGCAGAGCGAGGTCAGGGAAGGGTCTGCAGAGCGAGGGCACGGGCGGGACTGCAGAGCGAGGGCACGGGCGGGTCTGCAGAGCGAGGTCAGGGAAGGGTCTGCAGAGCGAGGGCAGGGAAGGGTCTGCAGAGCGAGGGCATTGGACGGGTCTGCGGAGCGAGATCACGGACGGGTCTGCGGAGCAAGTGCAGGGACGGGTCTGCAGAGCGAGGGCACGGGAGTTCACACGGATGTGCTGCTGCAATATACTGCGTGTGTCATGACATGTATGGGCTGCCCTGCACCGCCGTCTCCTCTGCTCATACCTGTCCTCCTGTACAGTCATTGACCCAGAACAGAGTCTCTGCCCGCTGTACACAGAAGGTATTGAAGCCAGAGGATCAGTGTGACAACCATGCAGCTACAACTGCTTTATGTATTGAGATCTCTCCATAGACCCAGCCTGTCCGCACAGAGAGGGTGACCTGACAGTGTACACCCCCCTCCCCCATCCCAGGATGCAGAGGTGTCAGTGCCCATGCAGCAGTCCTGGGATTTGAGATCCCCCCCATCCCTCTTCTCTGTGCAGCACTTGCAGGATGGACCAGAGTGATTCACTGTCAGCATTGACCAATCAGAATTGCTCTACTCCATCCCAAAAGCCTGTACAGAGAGGAGGGAGAAGAGCGGAGCGTTCAAATCCCTGACCGCTGGATCGGCTGCACAACTAATCACCCATGCAGGTAAGTACAGCGGGAAGGGGGGGGGGTACAGTCTTCGTTCACCTCTTCATTTTCTCTGTACCGGTGAGCTAACACTCTAATAAGACACATAAGTTGTATCCATCACACTTGTCCTTCAGCTAATTGCAGTGCAGAGGATGTTTCCAGTGTTTTGGAGTGCAGGAAGACAATGACTTTCCATGTCTCTGTGGAGCACTAACACTGACTGAAGGAACATGGAAGAAATGGGGAGGGTTTAGCTAGGACTGAACTAACTAGCACTAAGCAGGAGGGAGGACAGAGGGAGATAGCAAATCACCCAGTAAACTTGTTGTAGTGACCCAGAACTGCCACTAGATGTCAGTATGGTACATTTCCCATGAGTGGGACAGAAGAAGGTTACAGGGAAGGAGAACACTTTGGTGTTTCAGTGCCGTCACCTGCAGGCCACACCTTCTATCGGCTTTTCCTGGTTCAGCACAAATCTCCTTCTAGTGAGTCTCTCCCGGTATGTGTCCTTCTCCACCATTCCACTTTCCCGGTCCGTTTCCTTCTCCACCATTCCACTCTCCCGGTATGTGTCCTTCTCCACCATTCCACTCTCCCGGTATGTTTCCTTCTCCACCATTCCACTTTCCCGGTCCGTTTCCTTCTCCACCGTTCCACTCTCCCGGTATGTGTCCTTCTCCACCATTCCACTCTCCCGGTATGTGTCCTTCTCCACCATTCCACTCTCCCGGTATGTTTCCTTCTCCACCGTTCCACTCTCCCGGTATGTGTCCTTCACCATTCCACTCTCCCGGTATGTGTCCTTCTCCACCGTTCCTCTCTCCCGGTATGTTTCCTTCTCCACCGTTCCACTCTCCCGGTATGTTTCCTTCTCCACCGTTCCACTCTCCCGGTATGTGTCCTTCTCCACCATTCCTCTCCCGGTCCGTTTCCTTCTCCACCATTCCTCTCCCGGTATGTTTCCTTCTCCACCATTCCTCTCCTGGTATGTTTCCTTCTCCACCATTCCACTCTCCCGGTATGTTTCCTTCTCCACCATTCCACTCTCCCGGTATGTGTCCTTCTCCACCATTCCACTCTCCCGGTATGTTTCCTTCTCCACCATTCCACTCTCCCGGTATGTTTCCTTCTCCACCATTCCACTCTCCCGGTCCGTTTCCTTCTCCACCATTCCTCTCCCGGTAAGTTTCCTTCTCCACAGTTCCACTCTCCCGGTATGTTTCCTTCTCCAACGTTCCACTCTCCCGGTATGTGTCCTTCTCCACCGTTCGACTCTCCCGGTATGTTTCCTTCTCCACCATTCCACTCTCCCGGTATGTTTCCTTCTCCACTATTCCACTCTACCGGTATATTTCCTTCTCCACCATTCCACTCTCCCGGTATGTTTCCTTCTCCACTATTCCACTCTCCCGGTATGTTTCCTTCTCCACCATTCCTCTCCCGGTCCGTTTCCTTCTCCACCATTCCTCTCCCGGTATGTTTCCTTCTCCACCATTCCTCTCCCGGTATGTTTCCTTCTCCACCATTCCACTCTCCCGGTATGTGTCCTTCTCCACCATTCCACTCTCCCGGTATGTTTCCTTCTCCACCATTCCACTCTCCCGGTATGTTTCCTTCTCCACCATTCCTCTCCCGGTATGTTTCCTTCTCCACCATTCCTCTCCCTGTATGTTTCCTTCTCCACAGTTCCACTCTCCCGGTATGTTTCCTTCTCCAACGTTCCACTCTCCCGGTATGTTTCCTTCTCCGCTATTCCACTCTCCCGGTATGTGTCCTTCTCCACCGTTCGACTCTCCCGGTATGTTTCCTTCTCCACCATTCCACTCTCCCGGTATGTTTCCTTCTCCACTATTCCACTCTACCGGTATATTTCCTTCTCCACTATTCCACTCTCCCGGTATGTGTCCTTCTCCACCATTCCTCTCCCGGTATGTTTCCTTCTCCACCGTTCCACTCTCCCGGTATGTTTCCTTCTCCACCATTCCTCTCCCTGTATGTGTCCTTCTCCACCATTCCACTCTCCCGGTATGTTTCCTTCTCCACCATTCCACTCTCCCGGTATGTGTCCTTCTCCACCATTCCTCTCCCGGTATGTTTCCTTCTCCACCATTCCACTCTCCCGGTATGTTTTCTTCTCCGCCGTTCCACTCTCCCGGTATGTATCCTTCTCCACCGTTCCACTCTCGCGGTATGTTTCCTTCTCCAACGTTTCACTGTTCCGGTATGTTTCCTTCTCCACCGTTCCACTCTCCCGGTATGTTTCCATCTCCACCGTTCCACTCTCCCGGTATGTGTCCTTCTCCACCATTCCACTCTCCCGGTATGTGTCCTTCTCCACCGTTCCACTCTCCCGGTATGTGTCCTTCTCCACCGTTCCACTCTCCCGGTATGTGTCCTTCTCCACCGTTCCACTCTCCCGGTATGTGTCCTTCTCCACCGTTCCACTCTCCCGGTATGTGTCCTTCTCCACCGTTCCACTCTCCCGGTATGTGTCCTTCTCCACCGTTCCACTCTCCCGGTATGTGTCCTTCTCCACCGTTCCACTCTCCCGGTATGTTTCCTTCTCCACCATTCCACTCTCCCGGTATGTTTTCTTCTCCGCCGTTCCACTCTCCCGGTATGTATCCTTCTCCACCATTCCACTCTCGCGGTATGTTTCCTTCTCCAACGTTTCACTCTCCCGGTATGTTTCCTTCTCCACCGTTCCACTCTCCCGGTATGTCTCCATCTCCACCGTTCCACTCTCCCGGTATGTGTCCTTCTCCACCATTCCACTGTCCCGGTATGTTTCCTTCTCCACCGTTCCACTCTCCCGGTATGTTTCCTTCTCCACCGTTCCACTCTCCCGGTATGTGTCCTTCTCCACCATTTGTCTCCCGGTATGTTTCCTTCTCCACCGTTCCACTCTCCCTGTATGTTTCCTTCTTCACCATTCCACTCTCCTGGTATGTGTCCTTCTCCACCGTTCCACTCTCCCGGTATGTTTCCTTCTCCACCGTTCCACTCTCCCGGTATGTGTCCTTCTCCACCATTCCACTGTCCCGGTATGTGCCTTCTCCACCATTCCACTTTCCCGGTATGTTTCCTTCTCCACCATTCCACTCTCCCGGTATGTTTCCTTCTCCACCATTCCACTCTCCCGGTATGTGTCCTTCTCCATCATTCGTCTCCCTGTATGTTTCCTTCTCCACCATTCCTCTCCTGGTATGTGTCCTTCTCCATCATTCGTCTCCCTGTATGTTTCCTTCTCCACCATTCCACTCTCTTGGTATGTGTCCTTCTCCATCATTCGTCTCCCTGTATGTTTCCTTCTCCACCATTCCACTGTCCCGGTATGTGTCCTTCTCCACCATTCCACTTTCCCGGTATGTTTCCTTCTCCACCATTCCACTCTCCCGGTATGTGTCCTTCTCCATCATTCGTCTCCCTGTATGTTTCCTTCTCCATCATTCGTCTCCCTGTATGTTTCCTTCTCCATCATTCGTCTCCCTGTATGTTTCCTTCTCCACCATTCGTCTCCTGGTATGTTTCCTTCTCCACCATTCCACTCTCCCGGTATGTTTCCTTCTCCACCGTTCCACTCTCCCGGTATGTGTCCTTCTCCATCATTCGTCTCCCTGTATGTTTCCTTCTCCACCATTCCACTCTCCCGGTATGTGTCCTTCTCCACCATTCGTCTCCCTGTATGTTTCCTTCTCCACCATTCCACTCTCCCGGTATGTTTCCTTCTCCATCATTCGTCTCCCTGTATGTTTTCCTTCTCCACCATTCCTCTCCTGGTATGTGTCCTTCTCCATCATTCGTCTCCCTGTATGTTTCCTTCTCCACCATTCCACTCTCTTGGTATGTGTCCTTCTCCATCATTCGTCTCCCTGTATGTTTCCTTCTCCACCATTCCACTGTCCCGGTATGTGTCCTTCTCCACCATTCCACTTTCCGGTATGTTTCCTTCTCCACCATTCCACTCTCCCGGTATGTGTCCTTCTCCATCATTCGTCTCCCTGTATGTTTCCTTCTCCATCATTCGTCTCCCTGTATGTTTCCTTCTCCATCATTCGTCTCCCTGTATGTTTCCCTTCTCCACCATTCGTCTCCTGGTATGTTTCCTTCTCCACCATTCCACTCTCCCGGTATGTTTCCTTCTCCACCGTTCCACTCTCCCGGTATGTGTCCTTCTCCATCATTCGTCTCCCTGTATGTTTCCTTCTCCACCATTCCACTCTCCCGGTATGTGTCCTTCTCCACCATTCGTCTCCCTGTATGTTTCCTTCTCCACCATTCCACTCTCCCGGTATGTTTCCTTCTCCAACGTTCCACTCTCCCGGTATGTGTCCTTCTCCATCATTCGTCTCCCTGTATGTTTCCTTCTCCACCATTCGTCTCCTGGTATGTTTCCTTCTCCACCATTCCACTCTCCCGGTATGTTTCCTTCTCCACCGTTCCACTCTCCCGGTATGTTTCCTTCTCCACCATTCCACTCTCCCGGTATGTGTCCTCCACCACCATTCCACTTTCCCGGTATGTTTCCTTCTCCACCATTCCACTCTCCCGGTATGTGTCCTTCTCCACCATTCCACTCTCCCGGTATGTTTCCTTCTCCAACGTTCCACTCTCCCGGTATGTTTCCTTCTCCAACGTTCCACTCTCCCGGTATGTGTCCTTCTCCACCGTTCCACTCTCCCGGTATGTGTCCTTCTCCACCGTTCCACTCTCCCGGTATGTGTCCTTCTCCACCGTTCCACTCTCCCGGTATGTGTCCTTCTCCACCATTCCACTCTCCCGGTATGTTTCCTTCTCCACCATTCCGCTCTCCCGGTATGTTTCCTTCTCCACCGTTCCACTTCCAGATTCCCATACTTGAAGGATCCAATGGCTCCCTTGGATGTCATCGTCCATCAGGCTGGGCTGGCACCATCTGCTGGTTCAGTGATGTATTGCAGTGCAAGAGCGCCCCCTGTCATATCCCTCAGCACTAGATTGGCTCCAGTCTCCATACGATGTTCTGTTCAGCGGAGGATTGCCTTCTGATTTCTGTCCGGCTTCCTTCCCCCTACGTCAGGCTTCTGCCTGGACAGCCTCTTCATTACGGATCTGAACCTGAACTGGATGAAACTTCGTTTGCTGCGTACCGCCAACGATCGCTGTGTTCTATTTCATTGTTTTGTTATCCTTAGTTCTGCTGATTCCCTGCGGACCTTTTTCAACCACTTCCTGATTTTTTTGTTTTTTTTGTAGAGGTGGAAAAGTGGGATGAAAATATTCACGAGAAAACTGGAGAGGAGAACGTCACTCACAAAATATATTACTTTGAAAATCTGAAGATATGCGTTCCGCAAATCAAACTCAGCGTCTTCACCTCCAACAAACTTCCTTCTGAACTCAAGGTAAGGGCAATGGAGACAACGAGCAACACATAGACCAATAGACCATAGAGCCGATGGGCGTCCCATAAACATGGAGCCAATGGGCATCCCATAAACATGGAGCCAATGGGCGTCCCATAAACATGGAGCCAATGGGCGTCCCATAAACATGGAGCCAATGGGCGTCCCATAAACATGGAGCCAATGGGCGTCCCATAAACATGGAGCCAATGGGCGTCCCATGAACATGGAGCCAATAATATAAATGACAGTTCAGTAAAGGTTCATGATATAGAGAACAGTTACTGTGTCTGGAAGAAGCTAGATCCTTCAGCTTCCTGTTTAATGGATTGTGAAGCTGTCATTCATGAGAATGGACCAATAATCAGCCTTAGGAGACAGGAATGGGTGGGGCCAGGGAAGTACACACATGTTAGAATATGTGGGAATTTTGAAGCACCAAGAGAGCTCACACTGACGAAGGACATGAAGGTACCAGCTATGTGGGTCATACTATGAGGGCACTCTCCAAATGATGGGGTTCAGGTGCTTCATGTGAAGGGTGCTGTTGCCAGACAATTGTCCTCCTCCAGCCTTGAGGTAACAGTTTGGTGAAGACCCTTTTCTGTCCCCCCATGACTGCCCTCTGTGTACAAAGCCAGCTCCATAAAGACATGGATGACCAGTTTGGTGAAGACCCTTTTCTGTCCCCCCATGACTGTCCTCTGTGTACAAAGCCAAATCCATAAAGACATGGATGACCAGTTTGATGAAGACCCTTTTCTGTTCCCCCATGACTGTCCCCTGTGTACAACGCCAGCTCCATAAAGACATGGAGGACCAGTTTGGTGAAGACCCTTTTCTGTTCCCCCATGATTGTCCCCTGTGTACAAAGCCAGCTCCATAAAGACATGGATGACCAGTTTGGTGAAGACCCTTTTCTGTCCCCCCATGACTGTCCCCTGTGTACAAAGCCAGCTCCATAAAGACATGGATCACCAGTTTGGTGAAGACCCTTTTCTGTCCCCCCATGACTGCCCTCTGTGTACAAAGCCAGCTCCATAAAGACATGGATGACCAGTTTGGTGAAGACCCTTTTCTGTTCCCCCATGACTGTCCCCTGTGTACAAAGCCAGCTCCATAAAGACATGGATGACCAGTTTGGAGTGGAGGAACTCCAGTATCCTGTACAGAGCCCTGACCTCAACCTACAGAACACCTTTGGGATGAATTGGAACATCGATGGTGAGGCAGGTCTTCTCATCCAACATTAGTACCTGACCTCACAAATGGGTACAAATTCCTACAGACACCCTCCAACATCTTGTGGAAGCCTATCCAGACTGGTGGGAATGGTTTAACGACAACAAGGGTCCAACTCCATAGTAATAACCAAGGTTTTAGGGAGGGATGTCCAACTCGAGTGTCCTGCACAGAGCCTGGATCTCAGTCTTTGTGAACACCTTTGGTACAATTTGGAATGCCAATTAAGAGACGGGGGGGGTCAATTTACTAAAGGTTACTGCATGCAATACCATGGTCACATGACTCATTTGCATAAATTATCACGTAGTAAATAAATGTCCAGCTAAAAAAAAAACCAAAACCCGATTATGTGGTATTTAACGCAAAATGAAAAATGTGCCGGTAAATATTGCAAAAAAACCCACGCGGTCCGCTGTCCAGTCCACTTCACAAACGGAACAGAAAGTAAGAAAAGATGCGATATTTATGACCGGGGGCTTTGCTGGCGGTATTGCACACGGTACTTCTTCAGATACAGCAAAGGGGTCTCCCCCCCCCCATCCACACCATGCCCTTTATATCTGGTATGGATTTTAAGGGACGCCATGCCAATTTTTTTTAAAAACGGAGTGGGGTCCCCCCCAAATCCCTACCAGACCCTTATGTGTGGTATGGATTTTGGGGGGACACCATGACATTTTTTTTTTTTTTAATGTTGGCATGGGGTTCCCCCAAAATCAATACCAGACTCAAGGGCTGTTTTTTTTAATTAATTTTGCTGTGGGGTTTTCCTTAAAATCCATTCCAGACCCAAAGGGCCTGGTATGGATGGGGGGGGGGGGGGGGGAATGGGGGGCACACTTTTTTTCAGAATTTTTAATTGCCGGCGTGTTTTGCTGAGCCGGGTCTCTCATCCAACATCAAGACCTGACCTCACAAATGGGCAGCAATTCCCGCAGACATTCCCAAAATCTTGGGGAAAGGCTTTCTAGATGAACAGAAGCTGTTGTAGGTGCAGAGAGCATCTCCATATTAATGTCCATGGTTTCCGAATGGGATGTCCAACATTCTGATATAGAGGTGAGGGTCAGGTTTTCACCAACGTTCGGCCATTTATTGTAGGCTGTACATAGTCTTCTTGTGCTGTTTTATGCTGTGCGCCCCATATGGGTTCTCCGTTTATTCCTCCAGAGGATCCAGTAGTGTGTTGGAACTTCTCATCATACAGCCAAGTGAGGTTCCAGCCTCCGTATACACAGCGAGCCCCTAACAACCTGTCAGTGTACACGCCATGTGGGAGTTTTGCGCATTGGATGGGTTCACACATCTCATTGTATATTCTGCTTCATATTTCTGTTCCATAGTAAGAATCTAGGAAATGTCTGACTGATGGCTGGACGCTGGTCCACCGCCCACACATTACAATTCACCTTCTCAATGATTCCATCTCCTGGGACCTGTTTGTTCCAATCTCAGTTTATTTCATTGAACTAATGTCCCCAATCATTCTCCGGACGTACAGATGTTAGGAGTCTCGTTATACGTCTCGTCATACGTCTCGTCACGCGTCACTTCTCTAAATGGGGATCTGCATTGACCCAGAATGGGGTTCTCACAGCTCATTAACTTTCATTGGTTCATGCTCCATTAAGCTCCAAGTCCCTGTCTGTAGGTGGTAATACCCAGCTCACCCACTATGCTTCCACGGCATTCTTCAAGATCAACGTTCACGTGTTGTCACCCCACAGACCCGATAAAAGGGATTTATTCCTGTTTACATCAATCCGATGGTGTCATCTGCCACTGGGAAGCAATGACAGGAACCTCTATGTACCTATTCATAGCATCCATCTTCTAGACCAGCTCAGGGCCCTAACCTCAGATGATCCTCAAGTTAAAGAAGTCCTTATTAGCCTTCAGATCAACCAATCAGGAAGTGACGGGTGGGATCAAGTGGTGAATTTAACTAGGAAGTCAATATTTTCATACAAGCTCCCTGGTTTGGGGTGTAAATTGTGCAACATATTGTGAGAACTATAGAAGGGAGGACCAAGGGGCGCCTTCATCTGGACACTTCGGGAGGCAGACCCATCCACCATCTATGTCAGTGTTTCTCAACTCCAGTCCTCATGGACCCCCAACAGGTCATGTTTTCAGGATTTCCATTATTTTGCACAGGTGATTTGATCAGTTTCACTGCCTTAGTAATTACCACAGCTGTTTCATCTGAGGGAAATCCTGAAAACATGACCTGTTGGGGGTCCATGAGGACTGGAGTTGAGAAACACTGATCTATGTAGATGTGTGAAATCTGACAGCAGAGGATATTAATTCCAATTAAAGGACATGTTCACTTTAAAATAAAACTTCTCTCCACAAACCTGCACCCAGCCCTCTGACCTCTTCTAAGCAACCTCTACCCCCCCCCCACCCACTCCCACATACCCCCCCCCCACTTCCACCCACCACTCCCCCACACTAGTGTCCGTTTACCTCTGAGGTAGTAGTCTCCCGCCATGTCTATGGCCTTGGTGCAGAAATCTGGAGGCTCATTATTCCAATGGTGGATGTATCTCCCATTCTATTGGAAGTTAAGTCAGCTATACGTGGATTGAAATTCCCTGATGAAGAGTTCCTGCTGAACCTGCCGGATTTCGGTCCCTGTATGGGCACCATGGCGGTACACAAGCTGATCTATCGATTGACTTGTGTACAACCAGCCTGATCGTTTTGTGCCACCGGCTGTAGCCGACAACACAAATCATTGAGTTCTGTGGGTTGGGCAGGCTCCCCATCAGCAGAACACAACCGCACTGACTGTTGATGGCGGAATCGAGCGATTTTATTTCCTGCAACCCGATGGAAGCAAATAAACCTGCATCATCCATGGCCTGCCTTGCTGCACAGTGTAAAAGGTACCTTCCGCCATCAGGAAGAGGTGAGTAGGCACCTGGGGGGGGGGATGAGAAAGCTCAGGATAATTTAGGGGTTAGTAAGGGGAAGGGGGATTATTCTAAAGTGGACCTGTCCCTTGGACAGTATTATTCCTTCACTCATTGTCTTCGCTGTTCGGTAAAAAGTGTTTTTTCCTCTTTTAGGTTTTGAAGAGCACTCTGGGGTTTCCTCTGATTAAATTTGAAGATGCTGTGATTGATCTGGATCCATTTACAAGAGTCCACCCCTACGAATCTCGGGAGTTTATTGTCAATGATGTCCTCAAACATTTCCAAGAGGTTGGTTTTCCCATTTCTTTGACATGACCGACTCATCCGTCTTCCTTCCTGAGGTCTTCATTGTGCCATTCCTTCCCTTCTCTCCCAATACGGCTCTGTGCATGAGGTCTAGTTATCATCTATGAGGACCACCCACCATGCTCCCCTATTGGCCCCCAAATATGGAGGATTGTCTCACTGGCCAATAGGCGTTGATGGTTTGCCTTCTGTTCTATAGGCAGACTAATGTGCGTTCACCTGGAACAGCCGTCTTCCTGTAAGGACCGTGTGCCTGCCGGTACGGCAATGCCCCCTGGAATTGTAATGCAATGGCCCCCCAGGAGCTGTTAGGGTCCTTCCACATGGGCATTCCATGCTTCTTCTTCAGTTCAGTTTGAGTTTACATCCATTTTTTATCCGTTGATGTCCGTTTTCATACGTTTTTGGTCCATTCCGTTTTTTTTGTGGAAGAAAATTTGGGGTTTCTTCCGTTCAAAAAAACGGATGTTAACGGATGCAGATACTAATGGATGTAAAAAGGTGTTCATCCGTTTACATCCACAAGTCCATAGAAATGTATGGACTTGTGGATGTAAACGGACATACGGAACGCCCGGGGAAGGACCCTTAGCCATAATGTGTCAGTATGCACAGCCCAGACTGACCCGTCAAATGAATCCCCCCAGTGTTGCGCTGTCAGTGCCCCCCGCTGGTCACAGGTGCCTCCAACCCCTCCCCGTCTTCCTTCTGGGTTCAGACTGTTCAGCCACTTGATTGGCCAGGCCGCGATGATGTCACTCCTGTTGTATGGAAGTCACATCATCGCGGCACGAGACGTGGCGTATATTTTCGCTAAGCTGTGCATGCGTGGCTCGGTGTACATCAACGCTGACAGGCAGGGGGACACACTTAGGACAGAAGAGACCAATAGGGTGTCTCCTGTCACAAATTCTACTGGTCAGCACTTTAGGGCACAGTGCTGGGACCCTCCAGTGACCCAAGAGGAATGGGCCGTGTCTGATGGCACCCAAGTGTGGGAAGTTTCCTGGCTGGTGCTGAATGCAGGAGGGACCAGGACTATAGACTGGCTGGACCCCAAGCATTCCATGGTCTGGGCCGGCATGTAGCAGTCAGAGTCCATATCCAAGTAAGGGTCAGGGCTGGTGGCAATCAGAGAGCAATCCGTCATCCAGACAATGGGGCGGCAAGGCACTGGTACTGATCCAAGGAGCAGAATGTGATCCCGGGCCCAGAGCTCCGGGCTTATGATGTACTGATAGAGCGCCAGGATGCTGCTGGAGAATGATTGCTGCTGGGGGGAACAGGCAGCACCTAACGGCTAGGACGACACCGGCCTAGAGGGGGCATTGCCGGCAGAGAGCGGCTGAGTGATGGGTGACAGAGCGTCCCTTTCTCCCAACACACAGGAATGAAGGCAGAATATCCTCATCATCGATTGGCCGGATTCTGGGGTCCCTGAGAACTCTGGGAATAGTCTGTATATGCACACATTCACCTCTTGGTGCCTGCCCTGCAGTCCCTGGGCTTGGCGCCTACCCTGCAGTCCCTGGGCTTGGCGCCTACCCTGCAGTCCCTGGGCTTGGTGCCTACCCTGCATTCCCTGGGCTTGGTGCCTGCCCTGCAGTCCCTGGGCTTGGAGCCTGCCCTATAGTCCCTGGTCTTGGCGCCTGCCCTGCAGTCCCTGGGCTTGGCGCCTACCCTGCAGTCCCTGGGCTTGGCGCCTGCCCTGCAGTCCCTGGGCTTGGCGCCTGCCCTGCAGTCCCTGGGCTTGGAGCCTGCCCTGCAGTCCCAGGGCTTGGAGCCTGCCCTGCAGTCCCTGGGCTTGGCGCCTGCCCTGCAGTCCCTGGGCTTGGCGCCTGCCCTGCAGTCCCTGGGCTTGGCGCCTGCCCTGCAGTCCCTGGGCTTGGCGCCTGCCCTGCAGTCCCTGGGCTTGGCGCCTGCCCTGCAGTCCCTGGGCTTGGCGCCTGCCCTGCAGTCCCTGGGCTTGGCGCCTGCCCTGCAGTCCCTGGGCTTGGCGCCTGCCCTGCAGTCCCTGGGCTTGGCGCCTGCCCTGCAGTCCCTGGGCTTGGCGCCTGCCCTGCAGTCCCTGGGCTTGGCTCCTGCCCTATAGTCCCTGGGCTTGGCGCCTGCCCTGCAGTCCCTGGGCTTGGCTCCTGCCCTATAGTCCCTGGGCTTGGCTCCTGCCCTATAGTCCCTGGTCTTGGCTCCTGCCCTGCAGTCCCTGGTCTTGGCGCCTGCCCTGCAGTCCCTGGTCTTGGCGCCTGCCCTGCAGTCCCTGGGCTTGGCTCCTGCCCTGCAGTCCCTGGGCTTGGCTCCTTCCCTGCAGTCCCTGGGCTTGGCTCCTTCCCTGCAGTCCCTGGGCTTGGCGCCTGCCCTGCAGTCCCTGGGCTTGGCTCCTGCCCTGCAGTCCCTGGGCTTGGCGCCTGCCCTATAGTCCCTGGTCTTGGCGCCTGCCCTGCAGTCCCTGGGCTTGGTGCCTGCCCTGCAGTCCCTGGGCTTGGCGCCTGCCCTGCAGTCCCTGGGCTGGTTGTCCAAGTCTCAGGTACACTCGTGTCTCATAGCGGCAGATGCAGAGTTTATGGCGGTCAGCATGTCTCAGGTAAGTGAAGTCATTGTAAAGCAGCCAATAAAGTGGAGTCTGCTCAGAGCTCGAGGACTTCCCATCCGCCTGATCAATGACAGTATATGAAGTCTTCTGTCTGGCTCCCAGCATTCATAGGTGCTGTACATGCCTGTCAGCATAGGATGGCGCTGCTGAGTCACAGCTCGGTCACTAATCCTGCTCTATATTGTCTCACAGGAGTTGCTCAGCCAAGCAGCAAAAATTCTGGGCTCAGTTGACTTCCTTGGCAATCCAATGGGCCTCCTGAATGATGTGTCCGAAGGAGTATCCGGCCTTATAAAGTATGGAAATGTTGGCGGCTTAATCCGGAATGTCACACATGGCGTCTCCAACTCTGCTGCAAAGGTACAGGAGATGGAGGGTGTATGTCTGAGGTGTACTCCTGGCCGGGGTCACAGGAGATGGAGGGTGTATGTCTGAGGTGTACTCCTGGCCGGGGTCACAGGAGATGGAGGGTGTATGTCTGAGGTTTACTCATTGCCGGGGTCACAGGAGATGGAGGGTGTATGTCTGAGGTGTACTCCTGGCCGGGGTCACAGGAGATGGAGGGTGTATGTCTGAGGTGTACTCCTGGCCGGGGTCACAGGAGATGGAGGGTGTATGTCTGAGGTGTACTCCTGGCCGGGGTCACAGGAGATGGAGGGTGTATGTCTGAGGTGTACTCATGGCCGGGGTCACAGGAGATGGAGAGTGTATGTCTGAGGTGTACTCATGGCCGGGGTCACAGGAGATGGAGGGTGTATGTCTAAGGTGTACTCCTGGCCGGGGTCACAGGAGATGGAGGGGATCACAGAAGGTGGAGGAGATGGAGGAGATCACCAGAAATGGAGGGGATCACAGGAGGTGGAGGAGATCACCAGAGATGGAGGGGATCACAGGAGGTGGAGGAGATCACAGGATGTGGAGCGGATCACAGGATGTGGAGGGGATCACAGGAGATGGAGGGGATAACAGGATGTGGCGGGGATCACAGGAGATGGAGGGGATCACAGGAGATGGAGGGGATCACAGGAGATGGAGGGGATCACAGGAGATGGAGGGGATCACAGGAGATGGAGGGGATCACAGGAGATGGAGGGGATCACAGGAGATGGAGGGGATCACAGGAGGTGGAGGGGATCACAGGAGGTGGAGGGGATCACAGGAGATGGAGGGGATCACAGGATGTGGAGGGGATCACAGGATGTGGAGGGGATCACAGGAGATGGAGGGGATCACAGGAGATGGAGGGGATCACAGGATGTGGAGGGGATCACAGGATGTGGAAGGGATCACAGGATGTGGAGGGGATCACAGGAGATGGAGGGGATCACAGGAGATGGAGGGGATCACAGGAGATGGAGGGTTTATTCCCCCCACATTTCAGACAACGCCTCAGTTAATCAGACAATCGCTGCCATGACATGTTCCGGGTTTCTCACATTTCTCTTCTCTTTGTATCGGTGAGACAAAAAAGTGGAGAAACAAAAAGCCAAATCTGACCCGTTCCGTGCAAGACCCCAAAAATGGACAAAATTGTTGGCACCTTCTCAGAATTGTTAGAAATAATTACATTCCCAGTCTGTGATGTTCCTGTAATTTGTCATTATACTCCCCCCCCCCCCCCCCCCCCCCGTATACATGACCAGGCGCTGACAGCATAGACATCACTCCGACAGCCGGGGACAATGCTTGACCACGGTTAGCTGGGATGACCACCGTTAGCAGGGATGAGCAGTTAGCTGGGATGACCACGGTTAGTAGGGCTGACCACGGTTAGCTGGGATGAGCGCGGTTAGCTGGGATGAGCGGGGTTAACTGGGATGAGCGCGGTTAGCTGGGATGAGCGGGGTTAACTGGGATGAGCGCGGTTAGCTGGGATGAGCGCGGTTAGCTGGGATGAGCACGGTTAGCTGGGATGAGCACAGTTAGCAGGGATGACCTTGGTTAGCTGAGATGACCTTGGTTAGCTGAGATGACCACGGTTAGCTGAGATGACCACGGTTAGCTGGGATGACCACGGTTAGCTGGGATGACTACGGTTAGCAGGGATGACCACGGTTAGCAGGGATGACCTTGGTTAGCTGAGATGACCTTGGTTAGCTGAGATGACCACGGTTAGCTTGGATGACCACGGTTAGCAGGGATGACCACGGTTAGCAGGGATGACCACGGTTAGCAGGGATGACCACGGTTAGCAGGGATGACCACGGTTAGCAGGGATGACCACGGTTAGCAGGGATGACCACGGTTAGCTGGGATGACTACGGTTAGCTGGGATGACTACGGTTAGCTGGGATGACTACGGTTAGCAGGGATGACCACCATATTGGAGGTATCTCTAGTTGAGGGGTTCTCCATCCCTAGAAGAATACTGTGTGCACATAGCTTGGCATTAGGGACCGGGCTAATGCTGCCCTCAGTTTTGTTGGACTCCATTGTCTTCCTGTGCTGAGAGGGGAGGCCTACTGACATGCAGGTGGGGGGGGTCCCACTGTACATCAGCAATGTTGGCATGGTGGGACGCAGTGATGGGTTTGGTCCTTATATCTGACAGTCGTTATGGTTTCCGGTATGTTCCATTCTACTTATTTATAGCACTTTAAAATGGACATTTATTACAGGGAGCGTCCATCATGCCACAAAGCACGTTCAGTTTTGGTAAGGAATGCCAATGCTTCCTCCTTCGTGGTGGCTGCTATATACTAATTAGGATGTTTCCATCCCTACCAGCGGAGTGGGGTCCCTCCTCAGAGCCATTCAGCAGTCTGTGTAATCTGATCTCTCCTGTATACAGCAGATATAGAAAGAGCCTCCTGGGAGCTCCTGCAGTACAAACTCCTCTTCAGCTCTGGTCCCCCCAAAACACAGAGCCATCTTGGAGTTATATATTCAAGTCCATGAAGACCTACTACCAATCATGGTCAGCCTTGAAGATTTTGGCCCAGGTAGGCCGTTCCTGTCATACATAAATAGCTTAGTGGTGGAAATCTAGGTGGGTCTAGGTTTGAGGACCATGTATGGTGGGATATTCTATGTCTACTAAAGGAGAGTTGGACTAAACACTCTGTGTTCCCTCTACCAGACGCTCCCATGAGGCCTCATGAGATGTAGATGGGGAACACTGTACGTTCCTTCTACCAGTCACTCCCATGAGGCCTCAGGAGATGTAGATGGAGAACACTCTGCGTTCCCTCTACCAGACACTCCCATGAGGCCTCATGAGAGGTAGACGGGGAACACTCTCCGTTCCCTCTACCAGACATTCCCATGAGGCCTCATGAGATGTAGACGGGAACACTGTACGTTCCCTCTACCAGACACTCCCATGAGGCCTCATGAGATGTAGACGGGAACACTGTATGTTCCCTCTACCAGACACTCCCATTGTCTTGGAAATTCGCTTTACCGAATTTCTCCTTACCGTGAGTACTCGCAGTTGGATGCGCAGAAATCCCCCATAAAGCTGTGCGAATCTCGCTTACCACGACTGCAGCCAAACTACACGATTCCTGCCCATCCAAATACTTTGGTTCTGTTGAATTTGTGGGTGATGGAGCTCCGTTACCCTGGAATGATCACACGACACTCTAAGGCTGGTTGCAACTCACATAAGGGCTGATTTTAGGCTCAGCTCTCTGTTTTATTAAGAATACACACATGCCCCCCACATGAATAAAGTCAATCCCTCCCACCGAACAATACAATGGGGATTGCCTATACAGAGGATATACATTCCAATTGGAGCATAGCCTTTGCTATTATCTATCACTGGTCCTCCCCCATGAACCTTCTGAGGTCAGCAGACTTCCTCCCCTTCCCCCCTATGAGCCATCTGAGGTCATATTTCCTGTCCTACTAGCTTCTATTGGTATGTAAATTCTCTGCACAAGCATCTCCTAAAAATACCAGTCTGTACCTGGATGGGCCCGATACGATCTTTATTAAAACACATCCATCCCAGATACAGTTTCAAGTTAGTAATGGGTTGTAAGATATGCATAAGCCTACACGTGGAGTTCACACCGCTTGCGCATTGCGTTATGAAGCCCACGTGGTACCATGCTGCTGATATGCGGATACAGGCCCACGGTCTACTGACAGCAGCATTCGCATGGAATGCCGTGGTGGTATACACGCCGGTCTATAAGCGCAGATCTGCCATCTCATCCATTACCAAGCCGAGTACTGTAATACATACATTGTACATGGCATGGCCCAATTGCAGCCTTCAGAGCTTTAATTAAGCCACACGAGAGACATATGAATAACACAAATACATGACACATTTAAAGTTCGACCAACAATACAAAATTTCCATGACACCATGAGGCCTCATGCGATGTAGACGGGGAACACTCTACGTTCCTTCTACCAGACACTCCCATGAGGCCTCATGAGATGTAGACGGGGAAGACTCTACGTTCCTTCTACCAGTCACTCCCATGAGGCCTCATGAGATGTAGATGGAGAACACTGTACGTTCCTTCTACCAGTCACTCCCATGAGGCCTCAGGAGATGTAGATGGAGAACACTCTGCGTTCCCTCTACCAGACACTCCCATGAGGCCTCATGAGAGGTAGACGGGGAACACTCTCCGTTCCCTCTACCAGACATTCCCATGATGCCTCATGAGATGTAGACGGGAACACTGTACGTTCCCTCTACCAGACACTCCCATGAGGCCTCATGAGATGTAGACGGGAACACTGTACGTTCCCTCTACCAGACACTCCCATGAGGCCTCATGCGATGTAGACGGGGAACACTCTACGTTCCTTCTACCAGACACTCCCATGAGGCCTCATGAGATGTAGACGGGGAAGACTCTACGTTCCTTCTACCAGTCACTCCCATGAGGCCTCATGAGATGTAGATGGGGAACACTGTACGTTCCCTCTACCAGACACTCCCATGAGGCCTCATGCGATGTAGACGGGGAACACTCTATGTTCCTTCTACCAGACACTCCCATGAGGCCTCATGCGATGTAGACGGGGAACACTCTACGTTCCTTCTACCAGACACTCCCATGAGGCCTCATGCGATGTAGACGGGGAACACTCTACGTTCCTTCTACCAGACACTCCCATGAGGCCTCATGAGATGTAGACGGGGAAGACTCTACGTTCCTTCTACCAGTCACTCCCATGAGGCCTCATGAGATGTAGATGGAGAACACTGTACGTTCCTTCTACCAGTCACTCCCATGAGGCCTCAGGAGATGTAGATGGAGAACACTCTGCGTTCCCTCTACCAGACACTCCCATGAGGCCTCATGAGAGGTAGACGGGGAACACTCTCCGTTCCCTCTACCAGACATTCCCATGAGGCCTCATGAGATGTAGACGGGAACACTGTACGTTCCCTCTACCAGACACTCCCATGAGGCCTCATGAGATGTAGACGGGAACACTGTACGTTCCCTCTACCAGACACTCCCATGAGGCCTCATGCGATGTAGACGGGGAACACTCTACGTTCCTTCTACCAGACACTCCCATGAGGCCTCATGAGATGTAGACGGGGAAGACTCTACGTTCCTTCTACCAGTCACTCCCATGAGGCCTCATGAGATGTAGATGGGGAACACTGTACGTTCCCTCTACCAGACACTCCCATGAGGCCTCATGCGATGTAGACGGGGAACACTCTATGTTCCTTCTACCAGACACTCCCATGAGGCCTCATGCGATGTAGACGGGGAACACTCTACGTTCCTTCTACCAGACACTCCCATGAGGCCTCATGAGATGTAGACGGGGAACACTCTACGTTCCTTCTACCAGTCACTCCCATGAGGCCTCATGAGATGTAGATGGGGAACACTGTACGTTCCCTCTACCAGACACTCCCATGAGGCCTCATGAGATGTAGATGGGGAACACTGTACGTTCCCTCTACCAGACTCTCCCATGAGGCCTCATGAGATGTAGACGGGAACACTGTATGTTCCCTCTACCAGACTCTCCCATGAAGCCTCATGAGATGTAGACGGGAACACTGTACGTTCCCTCTACCAGACACTCCCATGAGGCCTCATGAGATGTAGATGGGGAACACTGTACGTTCCCTCTACCAGACTCTCCCATGAGGCCTCATGAGATGTAGACGGGAACACTGTATGTTCCCTCTACCAGACTCTCCCATGAAGCCTCATGAGATGTAGACGGGAACACTGTACGTTCCCTCTACCAGACACTCCCATGAGGCCTCATGAGATGTAGACGGGAACACTGTACGTTCCCTCTACCAGTCACTCCCATGAGGCCTCATGAGATGTAGATGGGGAACACTGTACGTTCCCTCTACCAGACTCTCCCATGAGGCCTCATGAGATGTAGACGGGAACACTGTACGTTCCCTCTACCAGTCACTCCCATGAGGCCTCATGAGATGTAGATGGGGAACACTGTACGTTCCTTCTACCAGACACTCCCATGAGGCCTCATGAGATGTAGATGAGGAACACTGTACGTTCCCTCTACCAGACTCTCCCATGAGGCCTCATGAGATGTAGACGGGAACACTGTACGTTCCCTCTACCAGACACTCCCATGAGGCCTCAGGAGATGTAGATGGGGAACCAGAGTTGTCTGCTTATATCAGAATCCAAGCTCTCCATCAATATTTCAGCAGATACATTGGAGCCGTTCTGAGTGAGGAAGTGTGTAAACATTTACTGGAGTAAAAGAACTTCTTGGGATTGGGATCGGGTAATGGAGAATCTGGTGTTCTGGGAAGCAGTAGCTGTACATTGGGGAATGTTTACAATCGGCATTACATGACCTTCATAGCAATCTCACCACTTTCATCTTCTATGGCCTCTGTATCATTCATTGGGACTGTTCTAGGTATGTACTGTATGTAGGTGACCGGCCATTGCTAGTTCTACTGACAGAAGGGCCAAGCCCAGGGAGCGACCCCAACTCTGATGTGTACCAGACATTAGGGACTTATGGTTACATGATGACTTGTTCTGTCGATGAGGATCCAATTCCCCTTCTGTAGTTCTGTTGTGCCCCACCCCCGGCACCCACCCAACCCCACCATATCCCAGATATTCCACTAATGACCATTGGCCAACTTAGACTGTCGGCCTATAGATGTGTATGTCCGTTACTGCTAAAGGTCGCTATAGAAAGAAGAGGATCGCAATATTTCTACCGTCCGTCAATCATTTTGTGGTTCAAACCTTTATTCAGAACAGTCAATGCTTTTCAGTGTTCTTCAGGATCATCGGGGCTTCTAAGCTTTTGACTTTGGTCCAGGCCGGACCCGCCATCCGAGTAGTTCTGCTGATAATAATCCTTCCTCCTCCGGCAGGTTCACCACATTCTCTCAGGTCTGTATGACCGTGGTTATGGCCTATTTGCAGCTCCTACACCTGCCGTCCGGGGAGCCAACCGACCGATTAGCCAAGGACTACAGCAGATTGCAGATGGACAGAATCTCAGTCCAAACCAGCGGTGGTCAGCTTACAAGGTGTAGGGGGGCTTCAACTGTGACCCGTAACATCACCAGGGGACCTCGCGGATTAGTCCATATATGTAATGATACAGAAGACTGTCAGAGACAGCAGATATATTCCTCGGTTCAGGCTCTGCTCATGTGGTGTAATCACTGCACGGGCAGAGACACAGATATAAGTGGACTACGGACAATAGACATCCCGAAGGTCAGACCCAGCGGGGGTCAGCGGCAGTTTTCTATCTAGAAAACTGCTGTGTTCCCTCTGTTAGGTGCTGACCCTACGCCAGTTTATGTTTCACTCTGAAATAGAAATCTGGCATGTGTGGTGCAGATCTCCTTCAGACCTACCACAGGTCTCCTTCAGACCTACCACGGATCTCCTTCAGACCTACCACAGGTCTCCTTCAGACCTACCACAGATCTCCTTCAGACCTACCACAGGTCTCCTTCAGACCTACCACAGATCTCCTTCAGACCTACCACAGGTCTCCTTCAGACCTACCACAGATCTCCTTCAGACCTACCACAGGTCTCCTTCAGACCTACCACGGATCTCCTTCAGACCTACCACAGGTCTCCTTCAGACCTACCACAGATCTCCTTCAGACCTACCACAGGTCTCCTTCAGACCTACCACAGATCTCCTTCAGACCTACCACAGGTCTCCTTCAGACCTACCACAGATCTCCTTCAGACCTACCACAGGTCTCCTTCAGACCTACCACGGATCTCCTTCAGACCTACCACAGATCTCCTTCAGACCTACCACAGGTCTCCTTCAGACCTACCACAGGTCTCCTTCAGACCTACCACAGGTCACGGATCTCCTTCAGACCTACCACAGATCTCCTTCAGCCTACCACGAATCTCCTTCAGACCTACTACAAATCTCCTTCAGACCTGCCACAAATCTCTTTCAGTCCTACCACAGATCTCCTTCAGACCTACCACATATCTACCACAGACCTCCTTCAGATCTACCACGGATCTCCTTCAGACCTACCACAGATCTCCTTCAGACCTACCACAGACCCCTTTCAGACCTACCATAGATTTCCTTCAGACCTACCACAGATATCCTTCAGACCTACCACAGATATCCTTCAGACCTACCACAGATCTCCTTCAGACCTACCACGGATCTACCACAGATCTACCACAGATCTACCACAGATCTCCTTCAGACCTACCACAGATCTCCTTCAGACCTGCCACAAATCTCCTTCAGTCCTATCACAGATCTCCTTCAGATCTACCACAGATCTCCTTCAGACCTGCCACAGATCTCCTTCAGACCTGCCACAGATCTCCTTCAGACCTGCCACAGATCTCCTTCAGACCTGCCACAAATCTCCTTCAGTCCTATCACAGATCTCCTTCAGACCTACCACATATCTACCACAGACCTCCTTCAGATCTACCACGGATCTCCTTCAGACCTACCACAGATCTCCTTCAGACCTACCACAGACCCCTTTCAGACCTACCACAGATTTCCTTCAGACCTACCACAGATCTCCTTCAGACCTACCACAGATCTCCTTCAGACCTACCACGGATCTACCACAGATCTCCTTCAGACCTACCACAGATTCTCCTTCAGACCTGCCACAAATCTCCTTCAGTCCTATCACAGATCTCCTTCAGATCTACCACAGATCTCCTTCAGACCTGCCACAGATCTCCTTCAGACCTGCCACAGATCTCCTTCAGACCTGCCACAGATCTCCTTCAGACCTGCCACAGATTTCCTTCAGACCTACCACAGATCTCCTTCAGAACCTACCACAGATCTCCTTCAGACCTACCACGGATCTACCACAGATCTCCTTCAGACCTACCACAGATCTCCTTCAGACCTGCCACAAATCTCCTTCAGTCCTATCACAGATCTCCTTCAGATCTACCACAGATCTCCTTCAGACCTGCCACAGATCTCCTTCAGACCTGCCACAAATCTCCTTCAGTCCTATCACAGATCTCCTTCAGACCTACAACAGATCTCCTTCAGACCTACAAACAGATCTCCTTCAGACCTACCACAGATCTCCTTCAGACCTACCACAGATCTCCATCAGACCTACCACAGATCTCCTTCAGACCTACCACAGATCTCCTTCAGACCTACCACAGATCTCCTTCAGACCTGCCACAAATCTCCTTCAGTCCTATCACAGATCTCCTTCAGACCTGCCACAGATCTCCTTCAGACCTGCCACAGATCTCCTTCAGACCTGCCACAGATCTCCTTCAGACCTGCCACAGATCTCCTTCAGACCTGCCACAAATCTCCTTCAGTCCTATCACAGATCTCCTTCAGACCTACAACAGATCTCCTTCAGACCTACAACAGATCTCCTTCAGACCTACCACAGATCTCCTTCAGACCTACAACAGATCTCCTTCAGACCTACCACAGATCTCCTTCAGACCTACCACAGATCTCCTTCAGACCTACCACAGATCTCCTTCAGGCCTACCACAGATCTGAAGGGACCTGGTGAGAGA
>NW_028321619.1:0-50462 GCF_062004578.1 Staurois parvus | reverse complement strand
ACATTCACTCACTGACAACATTCACTGACAACATTGACTCTCTGACAACATTCACTGACAACATTCACTCACTGACAACATTCACTGACAACATTCACTCACTGACAACATTCACTGACAACATTCACTCACTGACAACATTCACTGACAACATTCACTGACAACATTCACTCACTGAAAACATTCACTCACTGACAACATTCACTGACAACATTCACTGACAACATTCACTCACTGACAACATTCACTGACAACATTCACTGACAACATTCACTAACTGATAACATTCACTGACAACATTCACTGACAACATTCACTCACTGACAACATTCACTCACTGACAACATTCACTGACAATATTCACTCACTGACAACATTCACTGATAACATTCACTCACTGACAACATTCACTGACAACATTCACTGACAACATTCACTCACTGACAACATTCACTCACTGACAACATTCACTGACAACATTCACTCACTGACAACATTCACTCACTGACAACATTCACTGACAACACTCACTGACAACATTCACTGACAACATTCACTGACAACATTCACTCTCTGACAACATTCACTGACAACATTCACTCACTGACAACATTCACTCACTGACAACATTCACTGACAACATTCACTCACTGACATTCACTGACAACATTCACTCACTGACAACATTCACTGACAACATTCACTCACTGACAACATTCACTCACTGACAACATTCACTGACAACATTGACTCTCTGACAACATTCACTGACAACATTCACTAACTGACAACATTCACTCACAGACAACATTCACTGACAACATTCACTCACTGACAACATTCACTCACTGACAACATTCACTGACAACATTCACTCACTGACAACATTCACTGACAACATTCACTGACAACATTCACTCACTGACAACATTCACTGACAACATTCACTGACAACACTCACTGACAACATTCACTGACAACATTCACTCTCTGACAACATTCACTCACTGACAACATTCACTCACTGACAGCATTCACTGACAACATTCACTCACTGACAACATTCACTGACAACATTCACTCACTGACAACATTCACTGACAACATTCACTGACAACATTCACTCACTGACAACATTCACTTACAACATTCACTCTCTGACAACATCCACTCACTGACAATATTCACTGACAACATTCACTCACTGACAGCATTCACTGACAACATTCACTCACTGACAACATTCACTGACAACATTCACTCACTGACAACATTCACTGACAACATTCACTGACAACATTCACTCACTGACAACATTCACTGACAACATTCACTGACAACATTCACTCACTGACAACATTCACTGACAACATTAACTGACAACATTCACTGACAACATTCACTCACTGACAACATTCACTCACTGACAACATTCACTGACAACATTCACTCACTGACAACATTCACTCTCTGACAACATTCACTCACTGACAACATTCACTGACAACATTCACTCACTGACAACATTCACTCTCTGACAACATTCACTCACTGACAACATTCACTGACAACATTCACTCACTGACAACATTCACTGACAACATTCACTCACTGACAACATTCACTGACAACATTCACTCACTGACAACATTCACTCACTGACAACATTCACTGACAACATTGACTCTCTGACAACATTCACTGACATCATTCACTCACTGACAACATTCACTCACTGACAACATTCACTAACTGACAACATTCACTCACAGACAACATTCACTGACAACATTCACTCACTGACAACATTCACTGACAACATTCACTCACTGACAACATTCACTCTCTGACAACATTCACTGACAACACTCACTGACAACATTCACTGACAACATTCACTGACAACATTCACTCTCTGACAACATTCACTCACTGACAACATTCACTCACTGACAGCATTCACTGACAACATTCACTCACTGACAACATTCACTCACTGACAACATTCACTCACTGACAACATTCACTGACAACATTCACTGACAACATTCACTCACTGACATTCACTGACAACATTCACTCACTGACAACATTCACTGACAACATTCACTCACTGACAACATTCACTCACTGACAACATTCACTGACAACATTGACTCTCTGACAACATTCACTGACAACATTCACTAACTGACAACATTCACTCACAGACAACATTCACTGACAACATTCACTCACTGACAACATTCACTCACTGACAACATTCACTGACAACATTCACTCACTGACAACATTCACTGACAACATTCACTAACTGACAACATTCACTGACAACATTCACTCACTGACAACATTCACTCACTGACAACATTCACTGACAACATTCACTCACTGACAACATTCACTGATAACATTCACTCACTGACAACATTCACTGACAACATTCACTGACAACATTCACTGTCAACATTCACTCACTGACAACATTCACTCACTGACAACATTCACTGACAACATTCACTGACAACATTCACTCACTGACAATATTCACTGACAACATTCACTCACTGACAGCATTCACTGACAACATTCACTCACTGACAACATTCAATGACAACATTCACTCACTGACAACATTCACTGACAACATTCACTCACTGACAACATTCACTGACAACATTCACTCACTGACAACATTCACTGACAACATTCACTCACAGACAACATTCACTGACAACATTCACTGACAACATTCACTCACTGACAACATTCACTCTCTGACAACATTCACTCACTGACAACATTCACTGACAACATTCACTGACAACATTCACTCACTGACAACATTCACTCACTGACAACATTCACTCACTGATAACATTCACTGACAACATTCACTGACAACATTCACTCACTGACAACATTCACTCACTGACAACATTCACTGACAACATTCACTCACTGACAACATTCACTGACAACATTCACTCACTGACAACATTCACTGACAACATTAACTGACAACATTCACTGACAACATTCACTCACTGACAACATTCACTCACTGACAACATTCACTGACAACATTCACTCACTGACAACATTCACTCTCTGACAACATTCACTGACAACATTCACTCACTGACAACATTCACTCACTGACAACATTCACTGACAACATTCACTGACAACATTCACTCACTGACATTCACTGACAACATTCACTCACTGACAACATTCACTGACAACATTCACTCACTGACAACATTCACTCACTGACAACATTCACTGACAACATTGACTCTCTGACAACATTCACTGACAACATTCACTAACTGACAACATTCACTCACAGACAACATTCACTGACAACATTCACTCACTGACAACATTCACTGACAACATTCACTCACTGACAACATTCACTGATAACATTCACTCACTGACAACATTCACTGACAACATTCACTGACAACATTCACTGTCAACATTCACTCACTGACAACATTCACTCACTGACAACATTCACTGACAACATTCACTGACAACATTCACTCACTGACAACATTCACTGACAACATTCACTCACTGACAACATTCACTGACAACACTCACTGACAACATTCACTGACAACATTCACTCTCTGACAACATTCACTCACTGACAACATTCACTCACTGACAGCATTCACTGACAACATTCACTCACTGACAACATTCACTGACAACATTCACTCTCTGACAACATTCACTGACAACATTCACTGACAACATTCACTCACTGACAACATTCACTGACAACATTCACTCTCTGACAACATTCACTCACTGACAATATTCACTGACAACATTCACTCACTGACAACATTCACTCACTGACAACATTCACTCACTGATAACATTCACTGACAACATTCACTGACAACATTCACTCACTGACAACATTCACTGACAACATTCACTCACAGACAACATTCACTGACAACATTCACTGACAACATTCACTCACTGACAACATTCACTCTCTGACAACATTCACTCACTGACAACATTCACTGACAACATTCACTGACAACATTCACTCACTGACAACATTCACTCACTGACAACATTCACTCACTGATAACATTCACTGACAACATTCACTGACAACATTCACTCACTGACAACATTCACTCACTGACAACATTCACTGACAACATTCACTCACTGACAACATTCACTGACAACATTCACTCACTGACAACATTCACTGACAACATTAACTGACAACATTCACTGACAACATTCACTCACTGACAACATTCACTCACTGACAACATTCACTGACAACATTCACTCACTGACAACATTCACTCTCTGACAACATTCACTGACAACATTCACTCACTGACAACATTCACTCACTGACAACATTCACTGACAACATTCACTGACAACATTCACTCACTGACATTCACTGACAACATTCACTCACTGACAACATTCACTGACAACATTCACTCACTGACAACATTCACTCACTGACAACATTCACTGACAACATTGACTCTCTGACAACATTCACTGACAACATTCACTAACTGACAACATTCACTCACAGACAACATTCACTGACAACATTCACTCACTGACAACATTCACTCACTGACAACATTCACTCACTGACAACATTCACTGACAACATTCACTAACTGACAACATTCACTGACAACATTCACTCACTGACAACATTCACTGACAACATTCACTCACTGACAACATTCACTGATAACATTCACTCACTGACAACATTCACTGACAACATTCACTGACAACATTCACTGTCAACATTCACTCACTGACAACATTCACTCACTGACAACATTCACTGACAACATTCACTGACAACATTCACTCACTGACAACATTCACTGACAACATTCACTCACTGACAACATTCACTGACAACACTCACTGACAACATTCACTGACAACATTCACTCTCTGACAACATTCACTCACTGACAACATTCACTCACTGACAGCATTCACTGACAACATTCACTCACTGACAACATTCACTGACAACATTCACTCTCTGACAACATTCACTGACAACATTCACTGACAACATTCACTCACTGACAACATTCACTGACAACATTCACTCTCTGACAACATTCACTCACTGACAATATTCACTGACAACATTCACTCACTGACAACATTCACTCACTGACAACATTCACTCACTGACAACATTCACTCACTGATAACATTCACTGACAACATTCACTGACAACATTCACTCACTGACAACATTCACTGACAACATTCACTCACTGACAACATTCACTCACTGACAACATTCACTCACTGATAACATTCACTGACAACATTCACTGACAACATTCACTCACTGACAACATTCACTCACTGACAACATTCACTGACAACATTCACTCACTGACAACATTCACTGACAACATTCACTCACTGACAACATTCACTGACAACATTAACTGACAACATTCACTGACAACATTCACTCACTGACAACATTCACTCACTGACAACATTCACTGACAACATTCACTCACTGACAACATTCACTCTCTGACAACATTCACTCACTGACAACACTCACTGACAACATTCACTCACTGACAACATTCACTGACAACATTCACTCACTGACAACATTCACTGACAACATTCACTCACTGACAACATTCACTCACTGACAACATTCACTGACAACATTGACTCTCTGACAACATTCACTGACAACATTCACTCACTGACAACATTCACTCACTGACAACATTCACTGACAACATTCACTAACTGACAACATTCACTCACAGACAACATTCACTCACTGACAACATTCACTCACTGACAACATTCACTGACAACATTCACTCACTGACAACATTCACTGACAACATTCACTCACTGACAAGATTCACTCACTGACAACATTCACTGACAACATTGACTCTCTGACAACATTCACTGACAACATTCACTAACTGACAACATTCACTCACAGACAACATTCACTGACAACATTCACTCACTGACAACATTCACTCACTGACAACATTCACTGACAACATTCACTAACTGACAACATTCACTGACAACATTCACTCACTGACAACATTCACTCACTGACAACATTCACTGACAACATTCACTCACTGACAACATTCACTGATAACATTCACTCACTGACAACATTCACTGACAACATTCACTGACAACATTCACTCACTGACAACATTCACTCACTCACAACATTCACTGACAACATTCACTCACTGACAACATTCACTCTCTGACAACATTCACTCACTGACAACACTCACTGACAACATTCACTCACTGACAACATTCACTGACAACATTCACTGACAACATTCACTCACTGACAACATTCACTGACAACATTCACTCACTGACAACATTCACTCACTGACAACATTGACCCTCTGACAACATTCACTGACAACATTCACTCACAGACAACATTCACTGACAACATTCACTAACTGACAACATTCACTCACAGACAACATTCACTGACAACATTCACTCACTGACAACATTCACTCACTGACAACATTCACTGACAACATTCACTGACAACATTCACTCACTGACAACATTCACTCTCTGACAACATTCACTGACAACATTCACTGACAACATTCACTGACAACATTCACTCACTGACAACATTCACTCACTGACAACATTCACTCACTGACAACATTCACTGACAACACTCACTGACAACATTCACTGACAACATTCACTGACAACATTCACTCACTGACAACATTCACTCACTGACAACATTCACTCTCTGACAACATTCACTGACTGACAACATTCACTGACAACATTCACTGACAACATTCACTCACTGACAACATTCACTGACAACATTCACTCTCTGACAACATTCACTGACAACATTCGCTCATTGACAACATTCACTGACAACATTCACTCTCTGACAAAATTCACTCACTGACAACATTCACTGACAACATTCACTCACTGACAACATTCACTGACAACATTCACTCACTGACAACATTCACTGACAACATTCGCTCACTGACAACATTCACTGACAACATTCACTCTCTGACAACATTCACTCACTGACAACATTCACTGACAACATTCACTCACTGACAACATTCACTGACAACATTCACTCTCTGACAACATTCACTGACAACATTCACTCACTGACAACATTCACTGACAACATTCACTCACTGACAACATTCACTGACAACATTCACTCACTGACAACATTCACTCACTGACAACATTCACTGACAACATTCACTCACTGACAACATTCACTGACAACATTCACTCACTGACAACATTCACTGACAACATTCACTCACTGACAACATTCACTGACAACATTCACTCTCTGACAACATTCACTCACTGACAACATTCACTGACAACATTCACTCACTGACAACATTCACTGACAACATTCACTCACTGACAACATTCACTGACAACATTCACTCACTGACAACATTCACTCACTGACAACATTCACTTACTGACAACATTCACTCACTGACAACATTCACTCACTGACAACATTCACTGACAACATTCACTCACTGACAACATTCACTGACAACATTCACTCACTGACAACATTCACTGACAACATTCACTCACTGACAACATTCACTCACTGACAACATTCACTGACAACATTCACTCACTGACAACATTCACTGACAACATTCACTCACTGACAACATTCACTCACTGACAACATTCACTGACAACATTCACTCACTGACAACATTCACTGACAACATTCACTCACTGACAACATTCACTCACTGACAACATTCACTCACTGACAACATTCACTGACAACATTCACTCACTGACAACATTCACTCACTGACAACATTCACTGACAACATTCACTCACTGACAACATTTTCTGACAACATTCACTCACTGACAACATTCACTGACAACATTCGCTCACTGACAACATTCACTGACAACATTCACTTTTTGACAACATTCACTCACTGACAACATTCACTGACAACATTCACTCATTGACAACATTCACTCACTGACAACATTCACTGACAACATTCACTCACTGACAACATTCACTGACAACATTCACTGACAACATTCACTCACTGACAACATTCACTGACAACATTCACTCACTGACAACATTCACTGACAACATTCACTCACTGACAACATTCACTCACTGACAACATTCACTGACAACATTCATTCACTGACAACATTCACTGACAACATTCACTCACTGGCAACATTCACTGACAACATTCGCTCACTGACAACATTCACTGACAACATTCACTCTCTGACAACATTCACTCACTGACAACATTCACTCACTGACAACATTCACTGACAACATTCACTCACTGACAACATTCACTGACAACATTCACTCACTGACAACATTCACTCACTGACAACATTCACTGACAACATTCGCTCACTGACAACATTCACTGACAACATTCACTCCCTGACAACATTCACTCACTGACAACATTCACTCACTGACAACATTCACTGACAACATTCACTCACTGACAACATTCACTCACTGACAACATTTTCTGACAACATTCACTCACTGACAACATTCACTGACAACATTCGCTCACTGACAACATTCACTGACAACATTCACTCTCTGACAACATTCACTCACTGACAACATTCACTGACAACATTCACTCACTGACAACATTCACTGACAACATTCACTCACTGACAACATTCACTCACTGACAACATTCACTGACAACATTCACTCACTGACAACATTCACTGACAACATTCACTCACTGACAACATTTTCTGACAACATTCACTCACTGACAACATTCACTGACAACATTCGCTCACTGACAACATTCACTGACAACATTCACTCTCTGACAACATTCACTCACTGACAACATTCACTGACAACATTCACTCACTGACAACATTCACTGACAACATTCACTGACAACATTCACTCACTGACAACATTGACTGACAACATTCACTCACTGACAACATTCACTGACAACATTCACTCACTGACAACATTCACTCACTGACAACATTCACTGACAACATTCACTCACTGACAACATTCACTGACAACATTCACTCACTGACAACATTCACTGACAACATTCGCTCACTGACAACATTCACTGACAACATTCACTCCCTGACAACATTCACTCACTGACAACATTCACTCACTGACAACATTCACTGACAACATTCACTCACTGACAACATTCACTGACAACATTCACTCACTGACAACATTCACTCACTGACAACATTCACTGACAACATTCACTCACTGACAACATTCACTCTCTGACAACATTCACTCACTGACAACATTCACTGACAACATTCACTCACTGACAACATTCACTGACAACATTCACTCACTGACAACATTCACTGACAACATTTGCTCACTGACAACATTCACTGACAACATTCACTCCCTGACAACATTCACTCACTGACAACATTCGCTCACTGACAACATTCACTGACAACATTCACTCTCTGACAACATTCACTCACTGACAACATTCACTGACAACATTCACTCACTGACAACATTCACTGACAACATTCACTGACAACATTCACTCACTGACAACATTGACTGACAACATTCACTCACTGACAACATTCACTGACAACATTCACTCACTGACAACATTCACTCACTGACAAAATTCACTGACAACATTCACTCACTGACAACATTCACTGACAACATTCACTCACTGACAACATTCACTGACAACATTCGCTCACTGACAACATTCACTGACAACATTCACTCCCTGACAACATTCACTCACTGACAACATTCACTCACTGACAACATTCACTGACAACATTCACTCACTGACAACATTCACTGACAACATTCATTCACTGACAACATTCACTGACAACATTCACTCACTGGCAACATTCACTGACAACATTCGCTCACTGACAACATTCACTGACAACATTCACTCTCTGACAACATTCACTCACTGACAACATTCACTCACTGACAACATTCACTGACAACATTCACTCACTGACAACATTCACTGACAACATTCACTCACTGACAACATTCACTCACTGACAACATTCACTGACAACATTCGCTCACTGACAACATTCACTGACAACATTCACTCCCTGACAACATTCACTCACTGACAACATTCACTCACTGACAACATTCACTGACAACATTCACTCACTGACAACATTCACTCACTGACAACATTTTCTGACAACATTCACTCACTGACAACATTCACTGACAACATTCGCTCACTGACAACATTCACTGACAACATTCACTCTCTGACAACATTCACTCACTGACAACATTCACTGACAACATTGACTCACTGACAACATTCACTGACAACATTCACTCACTGACAACATTCACTCACTGACAACATTCACTGACAACATTCACTCACTGACAACATTCACTGACAACATTCACTCACTGACAACATTTTCTGACAACATTCACTCACTGACAACATTCACTGACAACATTCGCTCACTGACAACATTCACTGACAACATTCACTCTCTGACAACATTCACTCACTGACAACATTCACTGACAACATTCACTCACTGACAACATTCACTGACAACATTCACTGACAACATTCACTCACTGACAACATTGACTGACAACATTCACTCACTGACAACATTCACTGACAACATTCACTCACTGACAACATTCACTCACTGACAACATTCACTGACAACATTCACTCACTGACAACATTCACTGACAACATTCGCTCACTGACAACATTCACTGACAACATTCACTCCCTGACAACATTCACTCACTGACAACATTCACTCACTGACAACATTCACTGACAACATTCACTCACTGACAACATTCACTGACAACATTCACTCACTGACAACATTCACTCACTGACAACATTCACTGACAACATTCACTCACTGACAACATTCACTCTCTGACAACATTCACTCACTGACAACATTCACTGACAACATTCACTCACTGACAACATTCACTGACAACATTCACTCACTGACAACATTCACTGACAACATTCGCTCACTGACAACATTCACTGACAACATTCACTCCCTGACAACATTCACTCACTGACAACATTCGCTCACTGACAACATTCACTGACAACATTCACTCTCTGACAACATTCACTCACTGACAACATTCACTGACAACATTCACTCACTGACAACATTCACTGACAACATTCACTGACAACATTCACTCACTGACAACATTGACTGACAACATTCACTCACTGACAACATTCACTGACAACATTCACTCACTGACAACATTCACTCACTGACAAAATTCACTGACAACATTCACTCACTGACAACATTCACTGACAACATTCGCTCACTGACAACATTCACTGACAACATTCACTCCCTGACAACATTCACTCACTGACAACATTCACTCACTGACAACATTCACTGACAACATTCACTCACTGACAACATTCACTGACAACATTCACTCACTGACAACATTCGCTCACTGACAACATTCACTGACAACATTCACTCCCTGACAACATTCACTGACAACATTCACTCACTGACAACATTCACTGACAACATTCGCTCACTGACAACATTCACTGACAACATTCACTCTCTGACAACATTCACTCACTGACAACATTCACTGACAACATTCCCTCACTGACAACATTCCCTCACTGACAACATTCACTGACAACATTCACTCACTGACAACATTCACTGACAACATTCACTCACTGACAACATTCACTGACAACATTCACTCACTGACAACATTCACTCTCTGACAACATTCACTCACTGACAACATTCACTGACAACATTCACTCACTGACAACATTCACTGACAACATTCACTCTCTGACAACATTCACTGACAACATTCACTCACTGACAACATTCACTGACAACATTCACTCACTGACAACATTCACTCACTGACAACATTCACTGACAACATTCACTCACTGACAACATTCACTGACAACATTCACTCACTGACAACATTCACTGACAACATTCACTCACTGACAACATTCACTGACAACATTCACTCACTGACAACATTCACTGACAACATTCACTCTCTGACAACATTCACTCACTGACAACATTCACTGACAACATTCACTCACTGACAACATTCACTGACAACATTCACTCTCTGACAACATTCACTCACTGACAACATTCACTGACAACATTCACTCACTGACAACATTCACTGACAACATTCACTCACTGACAACATTCACTGACAACATTCACTCACTGACAACATTCACTCACTGACAACATTCACTGACAACATTCACTCACTGACAACATTCACTCACTGACAACATTCACTGACAACATTCACTCACTGACAACATTCACTGACAACATTCACTCACTGACAACATTCACTGACAACATTCACTCACTGACAACATTCACTCACTGACAACATTCACTGACAACATTCACTCACTGACAACATTCACTGACAACATTCACTCACTGACAACATTCACTGACAACATTCACTCACTGACAACATTCACTGACAACATTCGCTCACTGACAACATTCACTGACAACATTCACTCTCTGACAACATTCACTGACAACATTCGCTCACTGACAACATTCACTGACAACATTCACTCACTGACAACATTCACTGACAACATTCACTCACTGACAACATTCACTCACTGACAACATTGACCCTCTGACAACATTCACTGACAACATTCACTCACAGACAACATTCACTGACAACATTCACTAACTGACAACATTCACTCACAGACAACATTCACTGACAACATTCACTCACTGACAACATTCACTCACTGACAACATTCACTGACAACATTCACTGACAACATTCACTCACTGACAACATTCACTCTCTGACAACATTCACTGACAACATTCACTGACAACATTCACTGACAACATTCACTCACTGACAACATTCACTCACTGACAACATTCACTCACTGACAACATTCACTGACAACACTCACTGACAACATTCACTGACAACATTCACTGACAACATTCACTCACTGACAACATTCACTCACTGACAACATTCACTCTCTGACAACATTCACTGACTGACAACATTCACTGACAACATTCACTGACAACATTCACTCACTGACAACATTCACTGACAACATTCACTCTCTGACAACATTCACTGACAACATTCGCTCATTGACAACATTCACTGACAACATTCACTCTCTGACAAAATTCACTCACTGACAACATTCACTGACAACATTCACTCACTGACAACATTCACTGACAACATTCACTCACTGACAACATTCACTGACAACATTCGCTCACTGACAACATTCACTGACAACATTCACTCTCTGACAACATTCACTCACTGACAACATTCACTGACAACATTCACTCACTGACAACATTCACTGACAACATTCACTCTCTGACAACATTCACTGACAACATTCACTCACTGACAACATTCACTGACAACATTCACTCACTGACAACATTCACTGACAACATTCACTCACTGACAACATTCACTCACTGACAACATTCACTGACAACATTCACTCACTGACAACATTCACTGACAACATTCACTCACTGACAACATTCACTGACAACATTCACTCACTGACAACATTCACTGACAACATTCACTCTCTGACAACATTCACTCACTGACAACATTCACTGACAACATTCACTCACTGACAACATTCACTGACAACATTCACTCACTGACAACATTCACTGACAACATTCACTCACTGACAACATTCACTCACTGACAACATTCACTTACTGACAACATTCACTCACTGACAACATTCACTCACTGACAACATTCACTGACAACATTCACTCACTGACAACATTCACTGACAACATTCACTCACTGACAACATTCACTGACAACATTCACTCACTGACAACATTCACTCACTGACAACATTCACTGACAACATTCACTCACTGACAACATTCACTGACAACATTCACTCACTGACAACATTCACTCACTGACAACATTCACTGACAACATTCACTCACTGACAACATTCACTGACAACATTCACTCACTGACAACATTCACTCACTGACAACATTCACTCACTGACAACATTCACTGACAACATTCACTCACTGACAACATTCACTCACTGACAACATTCACTGACAACATTCACTCACTGACAACATTTTCTGACAACATTCACTCACTGACAACATTCACTGACAACATTCGCTCACTGACAACATTCACTGACAACATTCACTTTTTGACAACATTCACTCACTGACAACATTCACTGACAACATTCACTCATTGACAACATTCACTCACTGACAACATTCACTGACAACATTCACTCACTGACAACATTCACTGACAACATTCACTGACAACATTCACTCACTGACAACATTCACTGACAACATTCACTCACTGACAACATTCACTGACAACATTCACTCACTGACAACATTCACTCACTGACAACATTCACTGACAACATTCATTCACTGACAACATTCACTGACAACATTCACTCACTGGCAACATTCACTGACAACATTCGCTCACTGACAACATTCACTGACAACATTCACTCTCTGACAACATTCACTCACTGACAACATTCACTCACTGACAACATTCACTGACAACATTCACTCACTGACAACATTCACTGACAACATTCACTCACTGACAACATTCACTCACTGACAACATTCACTGACAACATTCGCTCACTGACAACATTCACTGACAACATTCACTCCCTGACAACATTCACTCACTGACAACATTCACTCACTGACAACATTCACTGACAACATTCACTCACTGACAACATTCACTCACTGACAACATTTTCTGACAACATTCACTCACTGACAACATTCACTGACAACATTCGCTCACTGACAACATTCACTGACAACATTCACTCTCTGACAACATTCACTCACTGACAACATTCACTGACAACATTCACTCACTGACAACATTCACTGACAACATTCACTCACTGACAACATTCACTCACTGACAACATTCACTGACAACATTCACTCACTGACAACATTCACTGACAACATTCACTCACTGACAACATTTTCTGACAACATTCACTCACTGACAACATTCACTGACAACATTCGCTCACTGACAACATTCACTGACAACATTCACTCTCTGACAACATTCACTCACTGACAACATTCACTGACAACATTCACTCACTGACAACATTCACTGACAACATTCACTGACAACATTCACTCACTGACAACATTGACTGACAACATTCACTCACTGACAACATTCACTGACAACATTCACTCACTGACAACATTCACTCACTGACAACATTCACTGACAACATTCACTCACTGACAACATTCACTGACAACATTCACTCACTGACAACATTCACTGACAACATTCGCTCACTGACAACATTCACTGACAACATTCACTCCCTGACAACATTCACTCACTGACAACATTCACTCACTGACAACATTCACTGACAACATTCACTCACTGACAACATTCACTGACAACATTCACTCACTGACAACATTCACTCACTGACAACATTCACTGACAACATTCACTCACTGACAACATTCACTCTCTGACAACATTCACTCACTGACAACATTCACTGACAACATTCACTCACTGACAACATTCACTGACAACATTCACTCACTGACAACATTCACTGACAACATTTGCTCACTGACAACATTCACTGACAACATTCACTCCCTGACAACATTCACTCACTGACAACATTCGCTCACTGACAACATTCACTGACAACATTCACTCTCTGACAACATTCACTCACTGACAACATTCACTGACAACATTCACTCACTGACAACATTCACTGACAACATTCACTGACAACATTCACTCACTGACAACATTGACTGACAACATTCACTCACTGACAACATTCACTGACAACATTCACTCACTGACAACATTCACTCACTGACAAAATTCACTGACAACATTCACTCACTGACAACATTCACTGACAACATTCACTCACTGACAACATTCACTGACAACATTCGCTCACTGACAACATTCACTGACAACATTCACTCCCTGACAACATTCACTCACTGACAACATTCACTCACTGACAACATTCACTGACAACATTCACTCACTGACAACATTCACTGACAACATTCATTCACTGACAACATTCACTGACAACATTCACTCACTGGCAACATTCACTGACAACATTCGCTCACTGACAACATTCACTGACAACATTCACTCTCTGACAACATTCACTCACTGACAACATTCACTCACTGACAACATTCACTGACAACATTCACTCACTGACAACATTCACTGACAACATTCACTCACTGACAACATTCACTCACTGACAACATTCACTGACAACATTCGCTCACTGACAACATTCACTGACAACATTCACTCCCTGACAACATTCACTCACTGACAACATTCACTCACTGACAACATTCACTGACAACATTCACTCACTGACAACATTCACTCACTGACAACATTTTCTGACAACATTCACTCACTGACAACATTCACTGACAACATTCGCTCACTGACAACATTCACTGACAACATTCACTCTCTGACAACATTCACTCACTGACAACATTCACTGACAACATTGACTCACTGACAACATTCACTGACAACATTCACTCACTGACAACATTCACTCACTGACAACATTCACTGACAACATTCACTCACTGACAACATTCACTGACAACATTCACTCACTGACAACATTTTCTGACAACATTCACTCACTGACAACATTCACTGACAACATTCGCTCACTGACAACATTCACTGACAACATTCACTCTCTGACAACATTCACTCACTGACAACATTCACTGACAACATTCACTCACTGACAACATTCACTGACAACATTCACTGACAACATTCACTCACTGACAACATTGACTGACAACATTCACTCACTGACAACATTCACTGACAACATTCACTCACTGACAACATTCACTCACTGACAACATTCACTGACAACATTCACTCACTGACAACATTCACTGACAACATTCACTCCCTGACAACATTCACTCACTGACAACATTCACTCACTGACAACATTCACTGACAACATTCACTCACTGACAACATTCACTGACAACATTCACTCACTGACAACATTCACTCACTGACAACATTCACTGACAACATTCACTCACTGACAACATTCACTCTCTGACAACATTCACTCACTGACAACATTCACTGACAACATTCACTCACTGACAACATTCACTGACAACATTCACTCACTGACAACATTCACTGACAACATTCGCTCACTGACAACATTCACTGACAACATTCACTCCCTGACAACATTCACTCACTGACAACATTCGCTCACTGACAACATTCACTGACAACATTCACTCTCTGACAACATTCACTCACTGACAACATTCACTGACAACATTCACTCACTGACAACATTCACTGACAACATTCACTGACAACATTCACTCACTGACAACATTGACTGACAACATTCACTCACTGACAACATTCACTGACAACATTCACTCACTGACAACATTCACTCACTGACAAAATTCACTGACAACATTCACTCACTGACAACATTCACTGACAACATTCGCTCACTGACAACATTCACTGACAACATTCACTCCCTGACAACATTCACTCACTGACAACATTCACTCACTGACAACATTCACTGACAACATTCACTCACTGACAACATTCACTGACAACATTCACTCACTGACAACATTCGCTCACTGACAACATTCACTGACAACATTCACTCCCTGACAACATTCACTGACAACATTCACTCACTGACAACATTCACTGACAACATTCGCTCACTGACAACATTCACTGACAACATTCACTCTCTGACAACATTCACTCACTGACAACATTCACTGACAACATTCCCTCACTGACAACATTCCCTCACTGACAACATTCACTGACAACATTCACTCACTGACAACATTCACTGACAACATTCACTCACTGACAACATTCACTGACAACATTCACTCACTGACAACATTCACTCTCTGACAACATTCACTCACTGACAACATTCACTGACAACATTCACTCACTGACAACATTCACTGACAACATTCACTCTCTGACAACATTCACTGACAACATTCACTCACTGACAACATTCACTGACAACATTCACTCACTGACAACATTCACTCACTGACAACATTCACTGACAACATTCACTCACTGACAACATTCACTGACAACATTCACTCACTGACAACATTCACTGACAACATTCACTCACTGACAACATTCACTGACAACATTCACTCACTGACAACATTCACTGACAACATTCACTCTCTGACAACATTCACTCACTGACAACATTCACTGACAACATTCACTCACTGACAACATTCACTGACAACATTCACTCTCTGACAACATTCACTCACTGACAACATTCACTGACAACATTCACTCACTGACAACATTCACTGACAACATTCACTCACTGACAACATTCACTGACAACATTCACTCACTGACAACATTCACTCACTGACAACATTCACTGACAACATTCACTCACTGACAACATTCACTCACTGACAACATTCACTGACAACATTCACTCACTGACAACATTCACTGACAACATTCACTCACTGACAACATTCACTGACAACATTCACTCACTGACAACATTCACTCACTGACAACATTCACTGACAACATTCACTCACTGACAACATTCACTGACAACATTCACTCACTGACAACATTCACTGACAACATTCACTCACTGACAACATTCACTGACAACATTCGCTCACTGACAACATTCACTGACAACATTCACTCTCTGACAACATTCACTGACAACATTCGCTCACTGACAACATTCACTGACAACATTCACTCACTGACAACATTCACTGACAACATTCACTCTCTGACAACATTCACTGACAACATTCACTCCCTGACAACATTCACTCACTGACAACATTCACTCACTGACAACATTCACTGACAACATTCACTCACTGACAACATTCACTGACAACATTCACTCTCTGACAACATTCACTCACTGACAACATTCACTGACAACATTCACTCACTGACAACATTCACTCTCTGACATTCACTCACTGACAACATTCACTGACAACATTCACTCACTGACAACATTCACTGACAACATTCGCTCACTGACAACATTCACTGACAACATTCACTCTCTGACAACATTCACTCACTGACAACATTCACTCACTGACAACATTCACTGACAACATTCACTCACTGACAACATTCACTGACAACATTCGCTCACTGACAACATTCACTCACTGACAACATTCACTGACAACATTCACTCACTGACAACATTCACTGACAACATTCACTCACTGACAACATTCACTGACAACATTCACTCACTGACAACATTCACTCTCTGACAACATTCACTCACTGACAACATTCACTGACAACATTCACTCACTGACAACATTCACTGACAACATTCACTCACTGACAACATTCACTGACAACATTCGCTCACTGACAACATTCACTGACAACATTCACTCCCTGACAACATTCACTCACTGACAACATTCACTCACTGACAACATTCACTGACAACATTCACTCACTGACAACATTCACTGACAACATTCACTCTCTGACAACATTCACTCACTGACAACATTCACTGACAACATTCACTCACTGACAACATTCACTCACTGACATTCACTCACTGACAACATTCACTGACAACATTCACTCACTGACAACATTCACTGACAACATTCGCTCACTGACAACATTCACTGACAACATTCACTCTCTGACAACATTCACTCACTGACAACATTCACTGACAACATTCACTCACTGACAACATTCACTCACTGACAACATTCACTGACAACATTCACTCACTGACAACATTCACTGACAACATTCACTCACTGACAACATTCACTCTCTGACAACATTCACTCACTGACAACATTCACTGACAACATTCACTCACTGACAACATTCACTCTCTGACATTCACTCACTGACAACATTCACTGACAACATTCACTCACTGACAACATTCACTGACAACATTCACTCACTGACAACATTTACTGACAACATTCACTCACTATCAACATTCACTGACAACATTCACTCTCTGACAACATTCACTGACAACATTCACTGACAACATTCGCTCACTGACAACATTCACTGACAACATTCACTCTCTGACAACATTCACTCACTGACAACATTCACTGACAACATTCACTCACTGACAACATTCACTGACAACATTCACTCACTGACAACATTCACTGACAACATTCACTCACTGACAACATTCACTGACAACATTCGCTCACTGACAACATTCACTGACAACATTCACTCTCTGACAACATTCACTCACTGACAACATTCACTGACAACATTCCCTCACTGACAACATTCACTCACTGACAACATTCACTGACAACATTCACTCACTGACAACATTCACTGACAACATTCGCTCACTGACAACATTCACTGACAACATTCACTCTCTGACAACATTCACTCACTGACAACATTCACTGACAACATTCACTCACTGACAACATTCACTGACAACATTCACTCTCTGACAACATTCACTGACAACATTCACTCACTGACAACATTCACTGACAACATTCACTCACTGACAACATTCACTGACAACATTCACTCACTGACAACATTCACTCACTGACAACATTCACTGACAACATTCACTCACTGACAACATTCACTGACAACATTCACTCACTGACAACATTCACTGACAACATTCACTCACTGACAACATTCACTGACAACATTCACTCACTGACAACATTCACTCACTGACAACATTCACTGACAACATTGACTCTCTGACAACATTCACTGACAACATTCACTAACTGACAACATTCACTCACAGACAACATTCACTGACAACATTCACTCACTGACAACATTCACTCACTGACAACATTCACTGACAACATTCACTCATTGACAACATTCACTGACAACATTCACTAACTGATAACATTCACTGACAACATTCACTGACAACATTCACTCACTGACAACATTCACTCACTGACAACATTCACTGATAACATTCACTCACTGACAACATTCACTGACAACATTCACTGACAACATTCACTCACTGACAACATTCACTGACAACATTCACTCACTGACAACATTCACTCTCTGACAACATTCACTCACTGACAACACTCACTGACAACATTCACTCACTGACAACATTCACTGACAACATTCACTGACAACATTCACTCACTGACAACATTCACTGACAACATTCACTCACTGACAACATTCACTCACTGACAACATTCACTGACAACATTGACTCTCTGACAACATTCACTGACAACATTCACTCACTGACAACATTCACTCACTGACAACATTCACTGACAACATTCACTAACTGACAACATTCACTCACAGACAACATTCACTGACAACATTCACTCACTGACAACATTCACTCACTGACAACATTCACTCACTGACAACATTCACTGACAACACTCACTGACAACATTCACTGACAACATTCACTGACAACATTCACTCTCTGACAACATTCACTGACAACATTCACTCACTGACAACATTCACTCACTGACAGCATTCACTCACTGACAACATTCACTGACAACATTCACTCACTGACAACATTCACTGACAACATTCACTCACTGACAACATTCACTGACAACATTCACTCACTGACAACATTCACTGACAACATTCACTCACTGACAACATTCACTCACTGACAACATTCACTGACAACATTCACTCACTGACAACATTCACTGATAACATTCACTCACTGACAACATTCACTGACAACATTCACTCACTGACAACATTCACTCACTGACAGCATTCACTCACTGACAACATTCACTGACAACATTCACTCACTGACAACATTCACTGACAACATTCACTCACTGACAACATTCACTCACTGACAACATTCACTGACAACATTCACTCTCTGACAACATTCACTCACTGACAACATTCACTCACTGACAGCATTCACTGACAACATTCACTCACTGACAACATTCACTAACTGACAACATTCACTCACAGACAACATTCACTGACAACATTCACTCACTGACAACATTCACTCACTGACAACATTCACTGACAACATTCACTGACAACATTCACTCACTGACAACATTCACTCTCTGACAACATTCACTGACAACATTCACTGACAACATTCACTCACTGACAACATTCACTCACTGACAACATTCACTCACTGACAACATTCACTGACAACACTCACTGACAACATTCACTGACAACATTCACTGACAACATTCACTCACTGACAACATTCACTCACTGACAACATTCACTCTCTGACAACATTCACTGACTGACAACATTCACTGACAACATTCACTGACAACATTCACTCACTGACAACATTCACTGACAACATTCACTCTCTGACAACATTCACTGACAACATTCGCTCATTGACAACATTCACTGACAACATTCACTCTCTGACAAAATTCACTCACTGACAACATTCACTGACAACATTCACTCACTGACAACATTCACTGACAACATTCACTCACTGACAACATTCACTGACAACATTCGCTCACTGACAACATTCACTGACAACATTCACTCTCTGACAACATTCACTCACTGACAACATTCACTGACAACATTCACTCACTGACAACATTCACTGACAACATTCACTCTCTGACAACATTCACTGACAACATTCACTCACTGACAACATTCACTGACAACATTCACTCACTGACAACATTCACTGACAACATTCACTCACTGACAACATTCACTCACTGACAACATTCACTGACAACATTCACTCACTGACAACATTCACTGACAACATTCACTCACTGACAACATTCACTGACAACATTCACTCACTGACAACATTCACTGACAACATTCACTCTCTGACAACATTCACTCACTGACAACATTCACTGACAACATTCACTCACTGACAACATTCACTGACAACATTCACTCACTGACAACATTCACTGACAACATTCACTCACTGACAACATTCACTCACTGACAACATTCACTTACTGACAACATTCACTCACTGACAACATTCACTCACTGACAACATTCACTGACAACATTCACTCACTGACAACATTCACTGACAACATTCACTGACAACATTCACTCACTGACAACATTCACTCACTGACAACATTCACTGACAACATTCACTCACTGACAACATTCACTCTCTGACAACATTCACTCACTGACAACACTCACTGACAACATTCACTCACTGACAACATTCACTGACAAAATTCACTGACAACATTCACTCACTGACAACATTCACTGACAACATTCACTCACTGACAACATTCACTCACTGACAACATTCACTGACAACATTGACTCTCTGACAACATTCACTGACAACATTCACTCACTGACAACATTCACTGACAACATTCACTCACTGACAACATTCACTGACAACATTCACTCACTGACAACATTCACTGACAACATTCACTGACAACATTCACTCACTGAAAACATTCACTCACTGACAACATTCACTGACAACATTCACTGACAACATTCACTCACTGACAACATTCACTGACAACATTCACTGACAACATTCACTAACTGATAACATTCACTGACAACATTCACTGACAACATTCACTCACTGACAACATTCACTCACTGACAACATTCACTGACAATATTCACTCACTGACAACATTCACTGATAACATTCACTCACTGACAACATTCACTGACAACATTCACTGACAACATTCACTCACTGACAACATTCACTCACTGACAACATTCACTGACAACATTCACTCACTGACAACATTCACTCACTGACAACATTCACTGACAACACTCACTGACAACATTCACTGACAACATTCACTGACAACATTCACTCTCTGACAACATTCACTGACAACATTCACTCACTGACAACATTCACTCACTGACAACATTCACTGACAACATTCACTCACTGACATTCACTGACAACATTCACTCACTGACAACATTCACTGACAACATTCACTCACTGACAACATTCACTCACTGACAACATTCACTGACAACATTGACTCTCTGACAACATTCACTGACAACATTCACTAACTGACAACATTCACTCACAGACAACATTCACTGACAACATTCACTCACTGACAACATTCACTCACTGACAACATTCACTGACAACATTCACTCACTGACAACATTCACTGACAACATTCACTGACAACATTCACTCACTGACAACATTCACTGACAACATTCACTGACAACACTCACTGACAACATTCACTGACAACATTCACTCTCTGACAACATTCACTCACTGACAACATTCACTCACTGACAGCATTCACTGACAACATTCACTCACTGACAACATTCACTGACAACATTCACTCACTGACAACATTCACTGACAACATTCACTGACAACATTCACTCACTGACAACATTCACTTACAACATTCACTCTCTGACAACATCCACTCACTGACAATATTCACTGACAACATTCACTCACTGACAGCATTCACTGACAACATTCACTCACTGACAACATTCACTGACAACATTCACTCACTGACAACATTCACTGACAACATTCACTGACAACATTCACTCACTGACAACATTCACTGACAACATTCACTGACAACATTCACTCACTGACAACATTCACTGACAACATTAACTGACAACATTCACTGACAACATTCACTCACTGACAACATTCACTCACTGACAACATTCACTGACAACATTCACTCACTGACAACATTCACTCTCTGACAACATTCACTCACTGACAACATTCACTGACAACATTCACTCACTGACAACATTCACTCTCTGACAACATTCACTCACTGACAACATTCACTGACAACATTCACTCACTGACAACATTCACTGACAACATTCACTCACTGACAACATTCACTGACAACATTCACTCACTGACAACATTCACTCACTGACAACATTCACTGACAACATTGACTCTCTGACAACATTCACTGACATCATTCACTCACTGACAACATTCACTCACTGACAACATTCACTAACTGACAACATTCACTCACAGACAACATTCACTGACAACATTCACTCACTGACAACATTCACTGACAACATTCACTCACTGACAACATTCACTCTCTGACAACATTCACTGACAACACTCACTGACAACATTCACTGACAACATTCACTGACAACATTCACTCTCTGACAACATTCACTCACTGACAACATTCACTCACTGACAGCATTCACTGACAACATTCACTCACTGACAACATTCACTCACTGACAACATTCACTCACTGACAACATTCACTGACAACATTCACTGACAACATTCACTCACTGACATTCACTGACAACATTCACTCACTGACAACATTCACTGACAACATTCACTCACTGACAACATTCACTCACTGACAACATTCACTGACAACATTGACTCTCTGACAACATTCACTGACAACATTCACTAACTGACAACATTCACTCACAGACAACATTCACTGACAACATTCACTCACTGACAACATTCACTCACTGACAACATTCACTGACAACATTCACTCACTGACAACATTCACTGACAACATTCACTAACTGACAACATTCACTGACAACATTCACTCACTGACAACATTCACTCACTGACAACATTCACTGACAACATTCACTCACTGACAACATTCACTGATAACATTCACTCACTGACAACATTCACTGACAACATTCACTGACAACATTCACTGTCAACATTCACTCACTGACAACATTCACTCACTGACAACATTCACTTACTGACAACATTCACTCACTGACAACATTCACTCACTGACAACATTCACTGACAACATTCACTCACTGACAACATTCACTGACAACATTCACTGACAACATTCACTCACTGACAACATTCACTCACTGACAACATTCACTGACAACATTCACTCACTGACAACATTCACTCTCTGACAACATTCACTCACTGACAACACTCACTGACAACATTCACTCACTGACAACATTCACTGACAAAATTCACTGACAACATTCACTCACTGACAACATTCACTGACAACATTCACTCACTGACAACATTCACTCACTGACAACATTCACTGACAACATTGACTCTCTGACAACATTCACTGACAACATTCACTCACTGACAACATTCACTGACAACATTCACTCACTGACAACATTCACTGACAACATTCACTCACTGACAACATTCACTGACAACATTCACTGACAACATTCACTCACTGAAAACATTCACTCACTGACAACATTCACTGACAACATTCACTGACAACATTCACTCACTGACAACATTCACTGACAACATTCACTGACAACATTCACTAACTGATAACATTCACTGACAACATTCACTGACAACATTCACTCACTGACAACATTCACTCACTGACAACATTCACTGACAATATTCACTCACTGACAACATTCACTGATAACATTCACTCACTGACAACATTCACTGACAACATTCACTGACAACATTCACTCACTGACAACATTCACTCACTGACAACATTCACTGACAACATTCACTCACTGACAACATTCACTCACTGACAACATTCACTGACAACACTCACTGACAACATTCACTGACAACATTCACTGACAACATTCACTCTCTGACAACATTCACTGACAACATTCACTCACTGACAACATTCACTCACTGACAACATTCACTGACAACATTCACTCACTGACATTCACTGACAACATTCACTCACTGACAACATTCACTGACAACATTCACTCACTGACAACATTCACTCACTGACAACATTCACTGACAACATTGACTCTCTGACAACATTCACTGACAACATTCACTAACTGACAACATTCACTCACAGACAACATTCACTGACAACATTCACTCACTGACAACATTCACTCACTGACAACATTCACTGACAACATTCACTCACTGACAACATTCACTGACAACATTCACTGACAACATTCACTCACTGACAACATTCACTGACAACATTCACTGACAACACTCACTGACAACATTCACTGACAACATTCACTCTCTGACAACATTCACTCACTGACAACATTCACTCACTGACAGCATTCACTGACAACATTCACTCACTGACAACATTCACTGACAACATTCACTCACTGACAACATTCACTGACAACATTCACTGACAACATTCACTCACTGACAACATTCACTTACAACATTCACTCTCTGACAACATCCACTCACTGACAATATTCACTGACAACATTCACTCACTGACAGCATTCACTGACAACATTCACTCACTGACAACATTCACTGACAACATTCACTCACTGACAACATTCACTGACAACATTCACTGACAACATTCACTCACTGACAACATTCACTGACAACATTCACTGACAACATTCACTCACTGACAACATTCACTGACAACATTAACTGACAACATTCACTGACAACATTCACTCACTGACAACATTCACTCACTGACAACATTCACTGACAACATTCACTCACTGACAACATTCACTCTCTGACAACATTCACTCACTGACAACATTCACTGACAACATTCACTCACTGACAACATTCACTCTCTGACAACATTCACTCACTGACAACATTCACTGACAACATTCACTCACTGACAACATTCACTGACAACATTCACTCACTGACAACATTCACTGACAACATTCACTCACTGACAACATTCACTCACTGACAACATTCACTGACAACATTGACTCTCTGACAACATTCACTGACATCATTCACTCACTGACAACATTCACTCACTGACAACATTCACTAACTGACAACATTCACTCACAGACAACATTCACTGACAACATTCACTCACTGACAACATTCACTGACAACATTCACTCACTGACAACATTCACTCTCTGACAACATTCACTGACAACACTCACTGACAACATTCACTGACAACATTCACTGACAACATTCACTCTCTGACAACATTCACTCACTGACAACATTCACTCACTGACAGCATTCACTGACAACATTCACTCACTGACAACATTCACTCACTGACAACATTCACTCACTGACAACATTCACTGACAACATTCACTGACAACATTCACTCACTGACATTCACTGACAACATTCACTCACTGACAACATTCACTGACAACATTCACTCACTGACAACATTCACTCACTGACAACATTCACTGACAACATTGACTCTCTGACAACATTCACTGACAACATTCACTAACTGACAACATTCACTCACAGACAACATTCACTGACAACATTCACTCACTGACAACATTCACTCACTGACAACATTCACTGACAACATTCACTCACTGACAACATTCACTGACAACATTCACTAACTGACAACATTCACTGACAACATTCACTCACTGACAACATTCACTCACTGACAACATTCACTGACAACATTCACTCACTGACAACATTCACTGATAACATTCACTCACTGACAACATTCACTGACAACATTCACTGACAACATTCACTGTCAACATTCACTCACTGACAACATTCACTCACTGACAACATTCACTGACAACATTCACTGACAACATTCACTCACTGACAATATTCACTGACAACATTCACTCACTGACAGCATTCACTGACAACATTCACTCACTGACAACATTCAATGACAACATTCACTCACTGACAACATTCACTGACAACATTCACTCACTGACAACATTCACTGACAACATTCACTCACTGACAACATTCACTGACAACATTCACTCACAGACAACATTCACTGACAACATTCACTGACAACATTCACTCACTGACAACATTCACTCTCTGACAACATTCACTCACTGACAACATTCACTGACAACATTCACTGACAACATTCACTCACTGACAACATTCACTCACTGACAACATTCACTCACTGATAACATTCACTGACAACATTCACTGACAACATTCACTCACTGACAACATTCACTCACTGACAACATTCACTGACAACATTCACTCACTGACAACATTCACTGACAACATTCACTCACTGACAACATTCACTGACAACATTAACTGACAACATTCACTGACAACATTCACTCACTGACAACATTCACTCACTGACAACATTCACTGACAACATTCACTCACTGACAACATTCACTCTCTGACAACATTCACTGACAACATTCACTCACTGACAACATTCACTCACTGACAACATTCACTGACAACATTCACTGACAACATTCACTCACTGACATTCACTGACAACATTCACTCACTGACAACATTCACTGACAACATTCACTCACTGACAACATTCACTCACTGACAACATTCACTGACAACATTGACTCTCTGACAACATTCACTGACAACATTCACTAACTGACAACATTCACTCACAGACAACATTCACTGACAACATTCACTCACTGACAACATTCACTGACAACATTCACTCACTGACAACATTCACTGATAACATTCACTCACTGACAACATTCACTGACAACATTCACTGACAACATTCACTGTCAACATTCACTCACTGACAACATTCACTCACTGACAACATTCACTGACAACATTCACTGACAACATTCACTCACTGACAACATTCACTGACAACATTCACTCACTGACAACATTCACTGACAACACTCACTGACAACATTCACTGACAACATTCACTCTCTGACAACATTCACTCACTGACAACATTCACTCACTGACAGCATTCACTGACAACATTCACTCACTGACAACATTCACTGACAACATTCACTCTCTGACAACATTCACTGACAACATTCACTGACAACATTCACTCACTGACAACATTCACTGACAACATTCACTCTCTGACAACATTCACTCACTGACAATATTCACTGACAACATTCACTCACTGACAACATTCACTCACTGACAACATTCACTCACTGATAACATTCACTGACAACATTCACTGACAACATTCACTCACTGACAACATTCACTGACAACATTCACTCACAGACAACATTCACTGACAACATTCACTGACAACATTCACTCACTGACAACATTCACTCTCTGACAACATTCACTCACTGACAACATTCACTGACAACATTCACTGACAACATTCACTCACTGACAACATTCACTCACTGACAACATTCACTCACTGATAACATTCACTGACAACATTCACTGACAACATTCACTCACTGACAACATTCACTCACTGACAACATTCACTGACAACATTCACTCACTGACAACATTCACTGACAACATTCACTCACTGACAACATTCACTGACAACATTAACTGACAACATTCACTGACAACATTCACTCACTGACAACATTCACTCACTGACAACATTCACTGACAACATTCACTCACTGACAACATTCACTCTCTGACAACATTCACTGACAACATTCACTCACTGACAACATTCACTCACTGACAACATTCACTGACAACATTCACTGACAACATTCACTCACTGACATTCACTGACAACATTCACTCACTGACAACATTCACTGACAACATTCACTCACTGACAACATTCACTCACTGACAACATTCACTGACAACATTGACTCTCTGACAACATTCACTGACAACATTCACTAACTGACAACATTCACTCACAGACAACATTCACTGACAACATTCACTCACTGACAACATTCACTCACTGACAACATTCACTCACTGACAACATTCACTGACAACATTCACTAACTGACAACATTCACTGACAACATTCACTCACTGACAACATTCACTGACAACATTCACTCACTGACAACATTCACTGATAACATTCACTCACTGACAACATTCACTGACAACATTCACTGACAACATTCACTGTCAACATTCACTCACTGACAACATTCACTCACTGACAACATTCACTGACAACATTCACTGACAACATTCACTCACTGACAACATTCACTGACAACATTCACTCACTGACAACATTCACTGACAACACTCACTGACAACATTCACTGACAACATTCACTCTCTGACAACATTCACTCACTGACAACATTCACTCACTGACAGCATTCACTGACAACATTCACTCACTGACAACATTCACTGACAACATTCACTCTCTGACAACATTCACTGACAACATTCACTGACAACATTCACTCACTGACAACATTCACTGACAACATTCACTCTCTGACAACATTCACTCACTGACAATATTCACTGACAACATTCACTCACTGACAACATTCACTCACTGACAACATTCACTCACTGACAACATTCACTCACTGATAACATTCACTGACAACATTCACTGACAACATTCACTCACTGACAACATTCACTGACAACATTCACTCACTGACAACATTCACTCACTGACAACATTCACTCACTGATAACATTCACTGACAACATTCACTGACAACATTCACTCACTGACAACATTCACTCACTGACAACATTCACTGACAACATTCACTCACTGACAACATTCACTGACAACATTCACTCACTGACAACATTCACTGACAACATTAACTGACAACATTCACTGACAACATTCACTCACTGACAACATTCACTCACTGACAACATTCACTGACAACATTCACTCACTGACAACATTCACTCTCTGACAACATTCACTCACTGACAACACTCACTGACAACATTCACTCACTGACAACATTCACTGACAACATTCACTCACTGACAACATTCACTGACAACATTCACTCACTGACAACATTCACTCACTGACAACATTCACTGACAACATTGACTCTCTGACAACATTCACTGACAACATTCACTCACTGACAACATTCACTCACTGACAACATTCACTGACAACATTCACTAACTGACAACATTCACTCACAGACAACATTCACTCACTGACAACATTCACTCACTGACAACATTCACTGACAACATTCACTCACTGACAACATTCACTGACAACATTCACTCACTGACAAGATTCACTCACTGACAACATTCACTGACAACATTGACTCTCTGACAACATTCACTGACAACATTCACTAACTGACAACATTCACTCACAGACAACATTCACTGACAACATTCACTCACTGACAACATTCACTCACTGACAACATTCACTGACAACATTCACTAACTGACAACATTCACTGACAACATTCACTCACTGACAACATTCACTCACTGACAACATTCACTGACAACATTCACTCACTGACAACATTCACTGATAACATTCACTCACTGACAACATTCACTGACAACATTCACTGACAACATTCACTCACTGACAACATTCACTCACTCACAACATTCACTGACAACATTCACTCACTGACAACATTCACTCTCTGACAACATTCACTCACTGACAACACTCACTGACAACATTCACTCACTGACAACATTCACTGACAACATTCACTGACAACATTCACTCACTGACAACATTCACTGACAACATTCACTCACTGACAACATTCACTCACTGACAACATTGACCCTCTGACAACATTCACTGACAACATTCACTCACAGACAACATTCACTGACAACATTCACTAACTGACAACATTCACTCACAGACAACATTCACTGACAACATTCACTCACTGACAACATTCACTCACTGACAACATTCACTGACAACATTCACTGACAACATTCACTCACTGACAACATTCACTCTCTGACAACATTCACTGACAACATTCACTGACAACATTCACTGACAACATTCACTCACTGACAACATTCACTCACTGACAACATTCACTCACTGACAACATTCACTGACAACACTCACTGACAACATTCACTGACAACATTCACTGACAACATTCACTCACTGACAACATTCACTCACTGACAACATTCACTCTCTGACAACATTCACTGACTGACAACATTCACTGACAACATTCACTGACAACATTCACTCACTGACAACATTCACTGACAACATTCACTCTCTGACAACATTCACTGACAACATTCGCTCATTGACAACATTCACTGACAACATTCACTCTCTGACAAAATTCACTCACTGACAACATTCACTGACAACATTCACTCACTGACAACATTCACTGACAACATTCACTCACTGACAACATTCACTGACAACATTCGCTCACTGACAACATTCACTGACAACATTCACTCTCTGACAACATTCACTCACTGACAACATTCACTGACAACATTCACTCACTGACAACATTCACTGACAACATTCACTCTCTGACAACATTCACTGACAACATTCACTCACTGACAACATTCACTGACAACATTCACTCACTGACAACATTCACTGACAACATTCACTCACTGACAACATTCACTCACTGACAACATTCACTGACAACATTCACTCACTGACAACATTCACTGACAACATTCACTCACTGACAACATTCACTGACAACATTCACTCACTGACAACATTCACTGACAACATTCACTCTCTGACAACATTCACTCACTGACAACATTCACTGACAACATTCACTCACTGACAACATTCACTGACAACATTCACTCACTGACAACATTCACTGACAACATTCACTCACTGACAACATTCACTCACTGACAACATTCACTTACTGACAACATTCACTCACTGACAACATTCACTCACTGACAACATTCACTGACAACATTCACTCACTGACAACATTCACTGACAACATTCACTCACTGACAACATTCACTGACAACATTCACTCACTGACAACATTCACTCACTGACAACATTCACTGACAACATTCACTCACTGACAACATTCACTGACAACATTCACTCACTGACAACATTCACTCACTGACAACATTCACTGACAACATTCACTCACTGACAACATTCACTGACAACATTCACTCACTGACAACATTCACTCACTGACAACATTCACTCACTGACAACATTCACTGACAACATTCACTCACTGACAACATTCACTCACTGACAACATTCACTGACAACATTCACTCACTGACAACATTTTCTGACAACATTCACTCACTGACAACATTCACTGACAACATTCGCTCACTGACAACATTCACTGACAACATTCACTTTTTGACAACATTCACTCACTGACAACATTCACTGACAACATTCACTCATTGACAACATTCACTCACTGACAACATTCACTGACAACATTCACTCACTGACAACATTCACTGACAACATTCACTGACAACATTCACTCACTGACAACATTCACTGACAACATTCACTCACTGACAACATTCACTGACAACATTCACTCACTGACAACATTCACTCACTGACAACATTCACTGACAACATTCATTCACTGACAACATTCACTGACAACATTCACTCACTGGCAACATTCACTGACAACATTCGCTCACTGACAACATTCACTGACAACATTCACTCTCTGACAACATTCACTCACTGACAACATTCACTCACTGACAACATTCACTGACAACATTCACTCACTGACAACATTCACTGACAACATTCACTCACTGACAACATTCACTCACTGACAACATTCACTGACAACATTCGCTCACTGACAACATTCACTGACAACATTCACTCCCTGACAACATTCACTCACTGACAACATTCACTCACTGACAACATTCACTGACAACATTCACTCACTGACAACATTCACTCACTGACAACATTTTCTGACAACATTCACTCACTGACAACATTCACTGACAACATTCGCTCACTGACAACATTCACTGACAACATTCACTCTCTGACAACATTCACTCACTGACAACATTCACTGACAACATTCACTCACTGACAACATTCACTGACAACATTCACTCACTGACAACATTCACTCACTGACAACATTCACTGACAACATTCACTCACTGACAACATTCACTGACAACATTCACTCACTGACAACATTTTCTGACAACATTCACTCACTGACAACATTCACTGACAACATTCGCTCACTGACAACATTCACTGACAACATTCACTCTCTGACAACATTCACTCACTGACAACATTCACTGACAACATTCACTCACTGACAACATTCACTGACAACATTCACTGACAACATTCACTCACTGACAACATTGACTGACAACATTCACTCACTGACAACATTCACTGACAACATTCACTCACTGACAACATTCACTCACTGACAACATTCACTGACAACATTCACTCACTGACAACATTCACTGACAACATTCACTCACTGACAACATTCACTGACAACATTCGCTCACTGACAACATTCACTGACAACATTCACTCCCTGACAACATTCACTCACTGACAACATTCACTCACTGACAACATTCACTGACAACATTCACTCACTGACAACATTCACTGACAACATTCACTCACTGACAACATTCACTCACTGACAACATTCACTGACAACATTCACTCACTGACAACATTCACTCTCTGACAACATTCACTCACTGACAACATTCACTGACAACATTCACTCACTGACAACATTCACTGACAACATTCACTCACTGACAACATTCACTGACAACATTTGCTCACTGACAACATTCACTGACAACATTCACTCCCTGACAACATTCACTCACTGACAACATTCGCTCACTGACAACATTCACTGACAACATTCACTCTCTGACAACATTCACTCACTGACAACATTCACTGACAACATTCACTCACTGACAACATTCACTGACAACATTCACTGACAACATTCACTCACTGACAACATTGACTGACAACATTCACTCACTGACAACATTCACTGACAACATTCACTCACTGACAACATTCACTCACTGACAAAATTCACTGACAACATTCACTCACTGACAACATTCACTGACAACATTCACTCACTGACAACATTCACTGACAACATTCGCTCACTGACAACATTCACTGACAACATTCACTCCCTGACAACATTCACTCACTGACAACATTCACTCACTGACAACATTCACTGACAACATTCACTCACTGACAACATTCACTGACAACATTCATTCACTGACAACATTCACTGACAACATTCACTCACTGGCAACATTCACTGACAACATTCGCTCACTGACAACATTCACTGACAACATTCACTCTCTGACAACATTCACTCACTGACAACATTCACTCACTGACAACATTCACTGACAACATTCACTCACTGACAACATTCACTGACAACATTCACTCACTGACAACATTCACTCACTGACAACATTCACTGACAACATTCGCTCACTGACAACATTCACTGACAACATTCACTCCCTGACAACATTCACTCACTGACAACATTCACTCACTGACAACATTCACTGACAACATTCACTCACTGACAACATTCACTCACTGACAACATTTTCTGACAACATTCACTCACTGACAACATTCACTGACAACATTCGCTCACTGACAACATTCACTGACAACATTCACTCTCTGACAACATTCACTCACTGACAACATTCACTGACAACATTGACTCACTGACAACATTCACTGACAACATTCACTCACTGACAACATTCACTCACTGACAACATTCACTGACAACATTCACTCACTGACAACATTCACTGACAACATTCACTCACTGACAACATTTTCTGACAACATTCACTCACTGACAACATTCACTGACAACATTCGCTCACTGACAACATTCACTGACAACATTCACTCTCTGACAACATTCACTCACTGACAACATTCACTGACAACATTCACTCACTGACAACATTCACTGACAACATTCACTGACAACATTCACTCACTGACAACATTGACTGACAACATTCACTCACTGACAACATTCACTGACAACATTCACTCACTGACAACATTCACTCACTGACAACATTCACTGACAACATTCACTCACTGACAACATTCACTGACAACATTCGCTCACTGACAACATTCACTGACAACATTCACTCCCTGACAACATTCACTCACTGACAACATTCACTCACTGACAACATTCACTGACAACATTCACTCACTGACAACATTCACTGACAACATTCACTCACTGACAACATTCACTCACTGACAACATTCACTGACAACATTCACTCACTGACAACATTCACTCTCTGACAACATTCACTCACTGACAACATTCACTGACAACATTCACTCACTGACAACATTCACTGACAACATTCACTCACTGACAACATTCACTGACAACATTCGCTCACTGACAACATTCACTGACAACATTCACTCCCTGACAACATTCACTCACTGACAACATTCGCTCACTGACAACATTCACTGACAACATTCACTCTCTGACAACATTCACTCACTGACAACATTCACTGACAACATTCACTCACTGACAACATTCACTGACAACATTCACTGACAACATTCACTCACTGACAACATTGACTGACAACATTCACTCACTGACAACATTCACTGACAACATTCACTCACTGACAACATTCACTCACTGACAAAATTCACTGACAACATTCACTCACTGACAACATTCACTGACAACATTCGCTCACTGACAACATTCACTGACAACATTCACTCCCTGACAACATTCACTCACTGACAACATTCACTCACTGACAACATTCACTGACAACATTCACTCACTGACAACATTCACTGACAACATTCACTCACTGACAACATTCGCTCACTGACAACATTCACTGACAACATTCACTCCCTGACAACATTCACTGACAACATTCACTCACTGACAACATTCACTGACAACATTCGCTCACTGACAACATTCACTGACAACATTCACTCTCTGACAACATTCACTCACTGACAACATTCACTGACAACATTCCCTCACTGACAACATTCCCTCACTGACAACATTCACTGACAACATTCACTCACTGACAACATTCACTGACAACATTCACTCACTGACAACATTCACTGACAACATTCACTCACTGACAACATTCACTCTCTGACAACATTCACTCACTGACAACATTCACTGACAACATTCACTCACTGACAACATTCACTGACAACATTCACTCTCTGACAACATTCACTGACAACATTCACTCACTGACAACATTCACTGACAACATTCACTCACTGACAACATTCACTCACTGACAACATTCACTGACAACATTCACTCACTGACAACATTCACTGACAACATTCACTCACTGACAACATTCACTGACAACATTCACTCACTGACAACATTCACTGACAACATTCACTCACTGACAACATTCACTGACAACATTCACTCTCTGACAACATTCACTCACTGACAACATTCACTGACAACATTCACTCACTGACAACATTCACTGACAACATTCACTCTCTGACAACATTCACTCACTGACAACATTCACTGACAACATTCACTCACTGACAACATTCACTGACAACATTCACTCACTGACAACATTCACTGACAACATTCACTCACTGACAACATTCACTCACTGACAACATTCACTGACAACATTCACTCACTGACAACATTCACTCACTGACAACATTCACTGACAACATTCACTCACTGACAACATTCACTGACAACATTCACTCACTGACAACATTCACTGACAACATTCACTCACTGACAACATTCACTCACTGACAACATTCACTGACAACATTCACTCACTGACAACATTCACTGACAACATTCACTCACTGACAACATTCACTGACAACATTCACTCACTGACAACATTCACTGACAACATTCGCTCACTGACAACATTCACTGACAACATTCACTCTCTGACAACATTCACTGACAACATTCGCTCACTGACAACATTCACTGACAACATTCACTCACTGACAACATTCACTGACAACATTCACTCACTGACAACATTCACTCACTGACAACATTGACCCTCTGACAACATTCACTGACAACATTCACTCACAGACAACATTCACTGACAACATTCACTAACTGACAACATTCACTCACAGACAACATTCACTGACAACATTCACTCACTGACAACATTCACTCACTGACAACATTCACTGACAACATTCACTGACAACATTCACTCACTGACAACATTCACTCTCTGACAACATTCACTGACAACATTCACTGACAACATTCACTGACAACATTCACTCACTGACAACATTCACTCACTGACAACATTCACTCACTGACAACATTCACTGACAACACTCACTGACAACATTCACTGACAACATTCACTGACAACATTCACTCACTGACAACATTCACTCACTGACAACATTCACTCTCTGACAACATTCACTGACTGACAACATTCACTGACAACATTCACTGACAACATTCACTCACTGACAACATTCACTGACAACATTCACTCTCTGACAACATTCACTGACAACATTCGCTCATTGACAACATTCACTGACAACATTCACTCTCTGACAAAATTCACTCACTGACAACATTCACTGACAACATTCACTCACTGACAACATTCACTGACAACATTCACTCACTGACAACATTCACTGACAACATTCGCTCACTGACAACATTCACTGACAACATTCACTCTCTGACAACATTCACTCACTGACAACATTCACTGACAACATTCACTCACTGACAACATTCACTGACAACATTCACTCTCTGACAACATTCACTGACAACATTCACTCACTGACAACATTCACTGACAACATTCACTCACTGACAACATTCACTGACAACATTCACTCACTGACAACATTCACTCACTGACAACATTCACTGACAACATTCACTCACTGACAACATTCACTGACAACATTCACTCACTGACAACATTCACTGACAACATTCACTCACTGACAACATTCACTGACAACATTCACTCTCTGACAACATTCACTCACTGACAACATTCACTGACAACATTCACTCACTGACAACATTCACTGACAACATTCACTCACTGACAACATTCACTGACAACATTCACTCACTGACAACATTCACTCACTGACAACATTCACTTACTGACAACATTCACTCACTGACAACATTCACTCACTGACAACATTCACTGACAACATTCACTCACTGACAACATTCACTGACAACATTCACTCACTGACAACATTCACTGACAACATTCACTCACTGACAACATTCACTCACTGACAACATTCACTGACAACATTCACTCACTGACAACATTCACTGACAACATTCACTCACTGACAACATTCACTCACTGACAACATTCACTGACAACATTCACTCACTGACAACATTCACTGACAACATTCACTCACTGACAACATTCACTCACTGACAACATTCACTCACTGACAACATTCACTGACAACATTCACTCACTGACAACATTCACTCACTGACAACATTCACTGACAACATTCACTCACTGACAACATTTTCTGACAACATTCACTCACTGACAACATTCACTGACAACATTCGCTCACTGACAACATTCACTGACAACATTCACTTTTTGACAACATTCACTCACTGACAACATTCACTGACAACATTCACTCATTGACAACATTCACTCACTGACAACATTCACTGACAACATTCACTCACTGACAACATTCACTGACAACATTCACTGACAACATTCACTCACTGACAACATTCACTGACAACATTCACTCACTGACAACATTCACTGACAACATTCACTCACTGACAACATTCACTCACTGACAACATTCACTGACAACATTCATTCACTGACAACATTCACTGACAACATTCACTCACTGGCAACATTCACTGACAACATTCGCTCACTGACAACATTCACTGACAACATTCACTCTCTGACAACATTCACTCACTGACAACATTCACTCACTGACAACATTCACTGACAACATTCACTCACTGACAACATTCACTGACAACATTCACTCACTGACAACATTCACTCACTGACAACATTCACTGACAACATTCGCTCACTGACAACATTCACTGACAACATTCACTCCCTGACAACATTCACTCACTGACAACATTCACTCACTGACAACATTCACTGACAACATTCACTCACTGACAACATTCACTCACTGACAACATTTTCTGACAACATTCACTCACTGACAACATTCACTGACAACATTCGCTCACTGACAACATTCACTGACAACATTCACTCTCTGACAACATTCACTCACTGACAACATTCACTGACAACATTCACTCACTGACAACATTCACTGACAACATTCACTCACTGACAACATTCACTCACTGACAACATTCACTGACAACATTCACTCACTGACAACATTCACTGACAACATTCACTCACTGACAACATTTTCTGACAACATTCACTCACTGACAACATTCACTGACAACATTCGCTCACTGACAACATTCACTGACAACATTCACTCTCTGACAACATTCACTCACTGACAACATTCACTGACAACATTCACTCACTGACAACATTCACTGACAACATTCACTGACAACATTCACTCACTGACAACATTGACTGACAACATTCACTCACTGACAACATTCACTGACAACATTCACTCACTGACAACATTCACTCACTGACAACATTCACTGACAACATTCACTCACTGACAACATTCACTGACAACATTCACTCACTGACAACATTCACTGACAACATTCGCTCACTGACAACATTCACTGACAACATTCACTCCCTGACAACATTCACTCACTGACAACATTCACTCACTGACAACATTCACTGACAACATTCACTCACTGACAACATTCACTGACAACATTCACTCACTGACAACATTCACTCACTGACAACATTCACTGACAACATTCACTCACTGACAACATTCACTCTCTGACAACATTCACTCACTGACAACATTCACTGACAACATTCACTCACTGACAACATTCACTGACAACATTCACTCACTGACAACATTCACTGACAACATTTGCTCACTGACAACATTCACTGACAACATTCACTCCCTGACAACATTCACTCACTGACAACATTCGCTCACTGACAACATTCACTGACAACATTCACTCTCTGACAACATTCACTCACTGACAACATTCACTGACAACATTCACTCACTGACAACATTCACTGACAACATTCACTGACAACATTCACTCACTGACAACATTGACTGACAACATTCACTCACTGACAACATTCACTGACAACATTCACTCACTGACAACATTCACTCACTGACAAAATTCACTGACAACATTCACTCACTGACAACATTCACTGACAACATTCACTCACTGACAACATTCACTGACAACATTCGCTCACTGACAACATTCACTGACAACATTCACTCCCTGACAACATTCACTCACTGACAACATTCACTCACTGACAACATTCACTGACAACATTCACTCACTGACAACATTCACTGACAACATTCATTCACTGACAACATTCACTGACAACATTCACTCACTGGCAACATTCACTGACAACATTCGCTCACTGACAACATTCACTGACAACATTCACTCTCTGACAACATTCACTCACTGACAACATTCACTCACTGACAACATTCACTGACAACATTCACTCACTGACAACATTCACTGACAACATTCACTCACTGACAACATTCACTCACTGACAACATTCACTGACAACATTCGCTCACTGACAACATTCACTGACAACATTCACTCCCTGACAACATTCACTCACTGACAACATTCACTCACTGACAACATTCACTGACAACATTCACTCACTGACAACATTCACTCACTGACAACATTTTCTGACAACATTCACTCACTGACAACATTCACTGACAACATTCGCTCACTGACAACATTCACTGACAACATTCACTCTCTGACAACATTCACTCACTGACAACATTCACTGACAACATTGACTCACTGACAACATTCACTGACAACATTCACTCACTGACAACATTCACTCACTGACAACATTCACTGACAACATTCACTCACTGACAACATTCACTGACAACATTCACTCACTGACAACATTTTCTGACAACATTCACTCACTGACAACATTCACTGACAACATTCGCTCACTGACAACATTCACTGACAACATTCACTCTCTGACAACATTCACTCACTGACAACATTCACTGACAACATTCACTCACTGACAACATTCACTGACAACATTCACTGACAACATTCACTCACTGACAACATTGACTGACAACATTCACTCACTGACAACATTCACTGACAACATTCACTCACTGACAACATTCACTCACTGACAACATTCACTGACAACATTCACTCACTGACAACATTCACTGACAACATTCACTCCCTGACAACATTCACTCACTGACAACATTCACTCACTGACAACATTCACTGACAACATTCACTCACTGACAACATTCACTGACAACATTCACTCACTGACAACATTCACTCACTGACAACATTCACTGACAACATTCACTCACTGACAACATTCACTCTCTGACAACATTCACTCACTGACAACATTCACTGACAACATTCACTCACTGACAACATTCACTGACAACATTCACTCACTGACAACATTCACTGACAACATTCGCTCACTGACAACATTCACTGACAACATTCACTCCCTGACAACATTCACTCACTGACAACATTCGCTCACTGACAACATTCACTGACAACATTCACTCTCTGACAACATTCACTCACTGACAACATTCACTGACAACATTCACTCACTGACAACATTCACTGACAACATTCACTGACAACATTCACTCACTGACAACATTGACTGACAACATTCACTCACTGACAACATTCACTGACAACATTCACTCACTGACAACATTCACTCACTGACAAAATTCACTGACAACATTCACTCACTGACAACATTCACTGACAACATTCGCTCACTGACAACATTCACTGACAACATTCACTCCCTGACAACATTCACTCACTGACAACATTCACTCACTGACAACATTCACTGACAACATTCACTCACTGACAACATTCACTGACAACATTCACTCACTGACAACATTCGCTCACTGACAACATTCACTGACAACATTCACTCCCTGACAACATTCACTGACAACATTCACTCACTGACAACATTCACTGACAACATTCGCTCACTGACAACATTCACTGACAACATTCACTCTCTGACAACATTCACTCACTGACAACATTCACTGACAACATTCCCTCACTGACAACATTCCCTCACTGACAACATTCACTGACAACATTCACTCACTGACAACATTCACTGACAACATTCACTCACTGACAACATTCACTGACAACATTCACTCACTGACAACATTCACTCTCTGACAACATTCACTCACTGACAACATTCACTGACAACATTCACTCACTGACAACATTCACTGACAACATTCACTCTCTGACAACATTCACTGACAACATTCACTCACTGACAACATTCACTGACAACATTCACTCACTGACAACATTCACTCACTGACAACATTCACTGACAACATTCACTCACTGACAACATTCACTGACAACATTCACTCACTGACAACATTCACTGACAACATTCACTCACTGACAACATTCACTGACAACATTCACTCACTGACAACATTCACTGACAACATTCACTCTCTGACAACATTCACTCACTGACAACATTCACTGACAACATTCACTCACTGACAACATTCACTGACAACATTCACTCTCTGACAACATTCACTCACTGACAACATTCACTGACAACATTCACTCACTGACAACATTCACTGACAACATTCACTCACTGACAACATTCACTGACAACATTCACTCACTGACAACATTCACTCACTGACAACATTCACTGACAACATTCACTCACTGACAACATTCACTCACTGACAACATTCACTGACAACATTCACTCACTGACAACATTCACTGACAACATTCACTCACTGACAACATTCACTGACAACATTCACTCACTGACAACATTCACTCACTGACAACATTCACTGACAACATTCACTCACTGACAACATTCACTGACAACATTCACTCACTGACAACATTCACTGACAACATTCACTCACTGACAACATTCACTGACAACATTCGCTCACTGACAACATTCACTGACAACATTCACTCTCTGACAACATTCACTGACAACATTCGCTCACTGACAACATTCACTGACAACATTCACTCACTGACAACATTCACTGACAACATTCACTCTCTGACAACATTCACTGACAACATTCACTCCCTGACAACATTCACTCACTGACAACATTCACTCACTGACAACATTCACTGACAACATTCACTCACTGACAACATTCACTGACAACATTCACTCTCTGACAACATTCACTCACTGACAACATTCACTGACAACATTCACTCACTGACAACATTCACTCTCTGACATTCACTCACTGACAACATTCACTGACAACATTCACTCACTGACAACATTCACTGACAACATTCGCTCACTGACAACATTCACTGACAACATTCACTCTCTGACAACATTCACTCACTGACAACATTCACTCACTGACAACATTCACTGACAACATTCACTCACTGACAACATTCACTGACAACATTCGCTCACTGACAACATTCACTCACTGACAACATTCACTGACAACATTCACTCACTGACAACATTCACTGACAACATTCACTCACTGACAACATTCACTGACAACATTCACTCACTGACAACATTCACTCTCTGACAACATTCACTCACTGACAACATTCACTGACAACATTCACTCACTGACAACATTCACTGACAACATTCACTCACTGACAACATTCACTGACAACATTCGCTCACTGACAACATTCACTGACAACATTCACTCCCTGACAACATTCACTCACTGACAACATTCACTCACTGACAACATTCACTGACAACATTCACTCACTGACAACATTCACTGACAACATTCACTCTCTGACAACATTCACTCACTGACAACATTCACTGACAACATTCACTCACTGACAACATTCACTCACTGACATTCACTCACTGACAACATTCACTGACAACATTCACTCACTGACAACATTCACTGACAACATTCGCTCACTGACAACATTCACTGACAACATTCACTCTCTGACAACATTCACTCACTGACAACATTCACTGACAACATTCACTCACTGACAACATTCACTCACTGACAACATTCACTGACAACATTCACTCACTGACAACATTCACTGACAACATTCACTCACTGACAACATTCACTCTCTGACAACATTCACTCACTGACAACATTCACTGACAACATTCACTCACTGACAACATTCACTCTCTGACATTCACTCACTGACAACATTCACTGACAACATTCACTCACTGACAACATTCACTGACAACATTCACTCACTGACAACATTTACTGACAACATTCACTCACTATCAACATTCACTGACAACATTCACTCTCTGACAACATTCACTGACAACATTCACTGACAACATTCGCTCACTGACAACATTCACTGACAACATTCACTCTCTGACAACATTCACTCACTGACAACATTCACTGACAACATTCACTCACTGACAACATTCACTGACAACATTCACTCACTGACAACATTCACTGACAACATTCACTCACTGACAACATTCACTGACAACATTCGCTCACTGACAACATTCACTGACAACATTCACTCTCTGACAACATTCACTCACTGACAACATTCACTGACAACATTCCCTCACTGACAACATTCACTCACTGACAACATTCACTGACAACATTCACTCACTGACAACATTCACTGACAACATTCGCTCACTGACAACATTCACTGACAACATTCACTCTCTGACAACATTCACTCACTGACAACATTCACTGACAACATTCACTCACTGACAACATTCACTGACAACATTCACTCTCTGACAACATTCACTGACAACATTCACTCACTGACAACATTCACTGACAACATTCACTCACTGACAACATTCACTGACAACATTCACTCACTGACAACATTCACTCACTGACAACATTCACTGACAACATTCACTCACTGACAACATTCACTGACAACATTCACTCACTGACAACATTCACTGACAACATTCACTCACTGACAACATTCACTGACAACATTCACTCACTGACAACATTCACTCACTGACAACATTCACTGACAACATTGACTCTCTGACAACATTCACTGACAACATTCACTAACTGACAACATTCACTCACAGACAACATTCACTGACAACATTCACTCACTGACAACATTCACTCACTGACAACATTCACTGACAACATTCACTCATTGACAACATTCACTGACAACATTCACTAACTGATAACATTCACTGACAACATTCACTGACAACATTCACTCACTGACAACATTCACTCACTGACAACATTCACTGATAACATTCACTCACTGACAACATTCACTGACAACATTCACTGACAACATTCACTCACTGACAACATTCACTGACAACATTCACTCACTGACAACATTCACTCTCTGACAACATTCACTCACTGACAACACTCACTGACAACATTCACTCACTGACAACATTCACTGACAACATTCACTGACAACATTCACTCACTGACAACATTCACTGACAACATTCACTCACTGACAACATTCACTCACTGACAACATTCACTGACAACATTGACTCTCTGACAACATTCACTGACAACATTCACTCACTGACAACATTCACTCACTGACAACATTCACTGACAACATTCACTAACTGACAACATTCACTCACAGACAACATTCACTGACAACATTCACTCACTGACAACATTCACTCACTGACAACATTCACTCACTGACAACATTCACTGACAACACTCACTGACAACATTCACTGACAACATTCACTGACAACATTCACTCTCTGACAACATTCACTGACAACATTCACTCACTGACAACATTCACTCACTGACAGCATTCACTCACTGACAACATTCACTGACAACATTCACTCACTGACAACATTCACTGACAACATTCACTCACTGACAACATTCACTGACAACATTCACTCACTGACAACATTCACTGACAACATTCACTCACTGACAACATTCACTCACTGACAACATTCACTGACAACATTCACTCACTGACAACATTCACTGATAACATTCACTCACTGACAACATTCACTGACAACATTCACTCACTGACAACATTCACTCACTGACAGCATTCACTCACTGACAACATTCACTGACAACATTCACTCACTGACAACATTCACTGACAACATTCACTCACTGACAACATTCACTCACTGACAACATTCACTGACAACATTCACTCTCTGACAACATTCACTCACTGACAACATTCACTCACTGACAGCATTCACTGACAACATTCACTCACTGACAACATTCACTAACTGACAACATTCACTCACAGACAACATTCACTGACAACATTCACTCACTGACAACATTCACTCACTGACAACATTCACTGACAACATTCACTGACAACATTCACTCACTGACAACATTCACTCTCTGACAACATTCACTGACAACATTCACTGACAACATTCACTCACTGACAACATTCACTCACTGACAACATTCACTCACTGACAACATTCACTGACAACACTCACTGACAACATTCACTGACAACATTCACTGACAACATTCACTCACTGACAACATTCACTCACTGACAACATTCACTCTCTGACAACATTCACTGACTGACAACATTCACTGACAACATTCACTGACAACATTCACTCACTGACAACATTCACTGACAACATTCACTCTCTGACAACATTCACTGACAACATTCGCTCATTGACAACATTCACTGACAACATTCACTCTCTGACAAAATTCACTCACTGACAACATTCACTGACAACATTCACTCACTGACAACATTCACTGACAACATTCACTCACTGACAACATTCACTGACAACATTCGCTCACTGACAACATTCACTGACAACATTCACTCTCTGACAACATTCACTCACTGACAACATTCACTGACAACATTCACTCACTGACAACATTCACTGACAACATTCACTCTCTGACAACATTCACTGACAACATTCACTCACTGACAACATTCACTGACAACATTCACTCACTGACAACATTCACTGACAACATTCACTCACTGACAACATTCACTCACTGACAACATTCACTGACAACATTCACTCACTGACAACATTCACTGACAACATTCACTCACTGACAACATTCACTGACAACATTCACTCACTGACAACATTCACTGACAACATTCACTCTCTGACAACATTCACTCACTGACAACATTCACTGACAACATTCACTCACTGACAACATTCACTGACAACATTCACTCACTGACAACATTCACTGACAACATTCACTCACTGACAACATTCACTCACTGACAACATTCACTTACTGACAACATTCACTCACTGACAACATTCACTCACTGACAACATTCACTGACAACATTCACTCACTGACAACATTCACTGACAACATTCACTGACAACATTCACTCACTGACAACATTCACTCACTGACAACATTCACTGACAACATTCACTCACTGACAACATTCACTCTCTGACAACATTCACTCACTGACAACACTCACTGACAACATTCACTCACTGACAACATTCACTGACAAAATTCACTGACAACATTCACTCACTGACAACATTCACTGACAACATTCACTCACTGACAACATTCACTCACTG